>NC_040905.2:6466386-6610399 GCF_004126475.2 Phyllostomus discolor
AGGCAAACCAGGGGCGCGTAAAGCATCTGGGGCGCACAAGATCACAGCGGGTGGACCCTGAGTGTGCAAGCGGCAGCCGGCAGACCCAGTGAGGCGGCGATTGTGGAGCAGGGCAGAGCACGCAACCCAGGATCCCAGGGAAGGGACTGAGGTCCCATGGAGAACGGAGCTACTGCCATTGTTCCCTCCCGCCCCTGCCCTCACATACAACGTCACAACCTAGTGACTGAGGTGCCCCGCCCTGGTGAACACCTAAGGCTCCACCCCTCACATAACAGGAGCGACCAGACCAAAAAGAGAGAGAGAGAGAGAGAGAGAGAGAGAGAGAGATGGCTCAAACAGAAAAACAAATCAGGGCCCCAGAACTCATCCTTTTGAGCAACCGAGAGATAGCCAATCTATCAGATGCACAGTTCAAAACACTGGTGATCAGGAAGCTCACAGAACTGGTTGATTTTGGTCGTAAATTAGATGAACAAATGCAGGTTACCATAAAAGATGAAGGAAAATGCACAGGGAACCAATAGTGATGGGAAGGAAACTGGGACTCAGAACAATAGAGTGGACCGGAAGGAAGAAAGAAACAACCAAACAGGAAAGAATGGAGAAATAAGAATTCAAAAAACCGAGCAGAAGCTTAGGAACCTCCAGGACGATTTTAAACGTTCCAACATTCGAATTACAGGGATACAAGAAGGGGAAGAGGAAGAGCAACAGGTTGAGCACGTATTTGAACAAAAAATAAAGGAGAACTTCCCCATTCTGGCAAAGGAAATAGACTTCCAGGAAATTCAGGAAGCTCAGAGAGCCCTAAAGAAGTTGGACCCAAGAAGAAACACACCAAGGCACATCATAATTTCATTAGCCAAGGTAAAAATGAAGGAGAGAATCCTAGAAGCAGCAAGAGATAAGGGGACAGTCACCTACAAAGGAGTTCCCATCAGACTGTCAGCTGATTTCTCCAAAGAGACCTTGCAAGCAAGAAGGGGCTGGAAAGAAGTATTCCAAGTCATGAAAGGCAAGGACCTACATCTCAGATTACTCTATTCAGCAAAGCATTCATTTAGAATGGAAAGGCAGATAAAGTGCTTCTCAAATAAGGTCAAGTTCAAGGAGTTCATCATCACCAAGCCCTTATTTTATGAAATGTTAAAGGGACTTATCTAAGAAAGGAAGATAAAAAAAAAACATGTATAGTAAAAGGACAGCAAACTCACAATTCTTAACAACCACACCTAAAGCAAAACCAAGAGAAACTAAGCAAACAACTAGAACAGGAACAGAACCACAGAAATGGAGATCACATGGAGGGTTAGCAACAGGGGAGTGGGAGGAGGAGAGAGGGGGAAAAGGTACAGAGAATAAGTAGGATAGATTGTAGGTAGGAAATAGATAGGGGGAGGGTAAGAATAATATGGGAAATGTAGAAGCTAAAGAACTTATAAGTATGACACATGGACATGAACTAAACGGGGCGGGGGAAGTGGGTGGGAGAGGGTGTACAGGGTGGAGGGGAGTGAAGGGGGAAATGGGACAACTGTAATAGCATAATCAATAATATATATTAAAAAAAAGAAGCTAAATATGCAATACCTCCAAATTAGGTGTTGATTTATGTCCCACTTGATTCCAAAATTAGAAAAATAAGATAATTAAAAATTTTTAAAAACCTAATAAATAGCCCTGGCTGCTCTAGCTCATTAGATTAAGCACCAGCCTGTGAACCACAGTGTCACCAGTTTGATTCCCAGTCAGGGCATATATCTGAGTTGTGGGCCAGGTCCCCAGCTGGCGCTCCATGAGAGGCAAGCACACATCGATGTTTCTCTCCCTCTCTTGACCTACTATTTCTCTAAAAACAAAGAAAGAAAAACATTTTAGAGCAATAAAAAGTATTTATAATTCATTTAAAAATGAAATTTTTGAAATAAAGTTTTTGAAATTTTATTTTACTACATATATTTGTAATGCACTTCATTTTAGGTTATCTTATTTACTTGTTTTCCATCTTTTATGAATAAATAATACATTCTAATATTTGAAAAATTCAACTGTAAATTAAACAAAATAGGCAAGTAAAAGAAAGTGTAATACAACAAATGAAAAGTGAAACAATTATAAAATGTTACATATTTCAAGGTATTATACAATGTAAAATAAATTCTACACATTCAATATATTGATAAAATATTTTAAAAATAGTTATCTTAAATATTCACTCATAAAATAATAAAACAATTTACACTAAAATTATATGAAATTAAACAAACCAGGCTAGGAAAAATCTCAAATGGGCAAAACATATGAGCTTCATTGGGAAAACAAAATCTATCTTATTTCATGAATACTGGAGATACTTAGGGTTTTTTCCTTCATAAACTTTTCATAATCATAAAGGAAATTCAAAACCGTAAAGGATAATCACTTTTAAGCAAATTAATGCGTCTGGAAACCTCCATTGTCAGTATTCATCATCACAGGGTTAATCCGCTCACTAGAAGGTTCGCTTTAGGAGCCATCCTGGAGCTTCCTGCTTTCGAGCTTCCTACTAGCCTTCCATGGCTTTGAGGCAGCCCCGGTCAAGATCAGCTTGTTTCTCCCTCCAGGGAGTATTCGTACCAAGTCAGCTCTCTGTATTTTCTTTCAGCAGAAGAGTGGACCATGCCATCTTGCAGAAACTTCTCTGTGTACACGTGTTCTGGCAGAAAAAGCGCCATCCAAGGGCTATGAAAGGAATTCGCACAAGTGGGAATAAGGAGCAGATCCTGCCAATGAATGAAACCACGAGCGCTGAGCCAGGACCAGACAGAAACCACAGAGGACCTCACGGAGTGGGCCGGATTCACTCAGACTCAGAGATCTGCAAGGCACAGTGAAACCCTGATGCTAGGGCTAAACCCTGACATGCACGGCTAAGGAATCGAAGTCTGACTGAAGCCCGTACTTGCTACCTACAGGACCTGCTGTGGCCGAGACCGTCACAGTGAAGTTCCCCAACTGGGGAACCTGCAGCTTAGAAACTGTCCCCTAGGTGTAATTAGACGTGCTGTTACCAAGCAGTGAGTGACTCCGTGAGAGCAGTGGCATTGCCACCGAGAAAATCTGCCCGTGGAACAACAGGCTGTGTGGACAGCAAGAATGTTCCCTCCTGGTGCCAAGGAGTGAGAGGCACGGGCATCCCCCAAGTGGTGGCAGCAAATGGTGCTGCCAAGCACACGTATCCCTCTTGGTGCAGATAACAGTGCTGGCAGGGAGATGGTGTCCGCATTCAGGAGAAGTTTCCATTTCCCTGACGGGACAGAATGGTTACAGTGGGTGAGCCTCAGCATTCAGGTCTACAGAGAGGTGTCACCTGGAGTCCTAAGAGGAAGCAGGGAGAGGGTGGGCTGGCTGGGGTGGCAGAAGCCAGATGAAGGGATTGTAGGAGGAGGTCCCAAGGGAGAAAGGCCACACTGTGAGACACCTGGGGGTTCAGTCTCGGTGAATTGCTCTGACCCAGAGGAATCTCGGCAGTTGGTTGAGTAGAAGAATCGTCGTAGTGGACACTTACTGAGCATTGGCACTTTGCCGGACACTGTTGGAATTCGGGTTTCTAACCTGGATAGGCTGGCTATGCTAGTTCAGCTGCATTTGATAATGTTACAGAGACACTACAGGCCTCAAATGCTGTCACTTATGCTAAAAGCCCATGATACTGAGCCTAGCCTTAATGCCTGATTTAACTGCAATTCCAACCTCTCCAAGAAATACAGTCTCAGTCACCAGTTCGGAATTTCCCAGCAAGCACCAGGTAGGTAACCTGTCATAAGGAACCTCTGCCCCTCCCCCCAGGGAAGATGGATCTGCATAGAAAAATCTTTTCTGCTCTCCCTCCTCTCCTCCAAAGAAGTCGTCCTGGTCTAAAAATGATCCTTTCTTTTCCTAACCTAATACCTCCTCTGTCCCACCCCCTTCCTCGGAAACCCTTTCATTTTGGATAAACCCTGGGAGTGCCTTCGTTGCTGGATGGGATGCTGCCTGGTTCATGAAACTTTCAACAGAGCCAATGCAATCTGTCAGTTCACTAGTGGAATGTTTGTTCCTTTTCAGCAATAAGTAGGAGCCTTGATAAGTCACCAGTGTGGAGTCGGGATGGGAAAGGAACGTGCCCGCTCCAGAGTGCGGACGCAGAAAGCCCACACTACAGAGGACCAGTGTCCCTGGCACCGAGGCCTTCCCACTGGACCCCGGCCGGCTTGCACCAGGCCACCTGGTTGTGTGCGCTGGGAATGAGATTTGGGGAGAGCTACAGGAAGAAGGGGTGTGTTCAGGAGAGTGCCTTGTGGAGAGAGGAGCTCTGGGCCATAGGGGGCTAGTACCTGTAGGTGGGTGTGGGGGGGCTGCAGCAGGGAAGGCAGCAGGGTCATGGGGAGGGGACTGGAAGGCCACCGGGATGGACCGGACAGGGAACAGGTCAGGGAGCAGAAGCATGTGTGGGCTCAGCGGAGCTCTCAGGGCCACAGGCTGCCTCTCTGCGGAACCCTTGGAGGCCCAGAGAGCCGGTCCCCGTTGGAAGAGCCAGGAGCCTCCCACCCCCGCACCTGGTGTGTACAGGAGACCCCGGGGCCCCCCAGCAGACAGAGTCAGGCCACTTAGGAGGACCCTCGCCTAGTCCCCCCCTAACAACCAAAGCAGAGGCACACAGGAGAAAGATGGTGGAATTTTTGTGTCATTTATTAGGTATGCCAAAGAACATCTCACAAATGACTGTGACGGTAAATTTCTTACAAGACCGCTAAACCGAGAAGTGTCATTCGAAGAACATGTGTCTCAGTCAGAGATCATCCAGGGAGGTCTCAGGGGACGTCTAAGGACCCTTGGGGACCAAAGGCAGCAGAGGCAGCCCTGGTCTTGGCGGCCACTGTCGGGCAGAGCAGCAGCCAGCAGCTCCGGGATGTCAGGTGGAAGGGCTGGCTCCTCAGAATTCTCTGGTTCCAGTTGTCTGTCCCCGCTGCCAGGCGACAGGGGAAGAGAGTCTTCAGGGCAGTGGTCGGTGGGGGTCTGGGCTGCAGCCTCCACTCCCGGCGGCGAATCTGGCTCCTCCGTCGGGGTCTGGGCCGCAGCCTTCACTCCTGGAGGAGAATCTGGCGCCTCGGTCGGGGTCTGGGCCGCAGCCTGCACTCCCGGCGGCGAATCTGGCTCCTCCGTCGGGGTCTGGGCGGCAGCCCCCACTCCTGGGGGCAGATCTGGCTCCTCCGTCGGGGTCTGAGCCTCAGCCCCCATTCCTGGGGGGAATCTGGCTCCTCCGTCGGGGTCTGAGCCTCAGCCTCCACTCCTGGGGGGGAATGTGGCTCGTCGGCAGCGGTCTGGGCCGCAGCCCCCATTCCCGGGGGCGAATCTGGCTCCTCGGCCCCGGTCTGGGCCTCAGCCCCCACTCCTGGGGCGGAATCTGGCTCCTCCGTGGGGGTCAGGGCCGCAGCCTCCACTCCTGGGGGCGAATCTGGCTCGTCGGCAGCGGTCTGGGCCGCAGCCCCCATTCCCAGGGGCGAATCTGGCTCCTCGGCCCCGGTCTGGGCGGCAGCCCCCATTCCTGGGGGCGGTTCTGGCTGCTCGGCTGCAGTCTGAACCTCAGCCCCCATTCCTCGGGGGGAATCTGGGTCCTCCGTGGGGGTCTGGGCGGCAGCCCCCATTCCTCGGGGGGAATCTGGGTCCTCCGTGGGGGTCTGGGCGGCAGCCCCCATTCCTGGCGGCGAATCGGGCTCCTGGGTCTCGGGTGTCGGGTTGGGGTCCGGCAGCTCCGCCTCCCGCCTGGAGGTGCTCTGTGCCCTGGGCCCGTGTCGCCAGCAGTCTGCGACTAGGAGCCCGCAGGGGGTGGAGTGCAACTCCCGCTCGGCTTGCCGGTCCCAAGTGAGGTGGCCCACCTGAGGGTAGAGAGGGAGCGACCAGGAGGTGGCTTCCTCCTCCAGGAACCAGGGCAGAGGCATGAACGGGGCCAGCCACCCGTCTACGGAGTCCCAGGCCTGGCGCACACAGCGGGGAAGGTTCTGCTCCATGGATCGGGCCGCTGAGAGAGGGGAGGTTTGCAGCCGCCCCTTCCTAGTGCATTTACTGTTCTGGGTTCTTAGGCGTCCAGCCAGCACTTATGAAGGCTGGGTGGGGACGCCTTCTCCGGGTGTAGGTTGCTTGAGAAGGCCGGACTCAAAGAGATTAAGGGAAATCCAATCATCCTGGATGGAGTTATCCCAAGTGGAGGGAATTTTGTTGGTTGACAGGATGAAGGTTTCTTTGTTTTGAAAGATCATTTGAAAGGACAGGGAGGGGATTGATCCAAAGATCCTATTGGGAAGGTAATCTGCTTAAAAAACATCCTTGGTGCCTGACACTTGCAGGTAGCTTCGTGTTCAGGGACTCTCCCAGCCCTTTGGCTTGGAACGCACCATCGGATTTTCGCCCGAGGGCTGCTCAGTGACAGAAGGCAGGCTCACGCCCTGGTCTTCTGCCTGTGGGTTTCTAAGTCCCAGTGACTTCGGAATTTCAGTCCTCGAGTGTGCTGGGAGGGGGCTCCAGGTCTAGGGATCCAGATGCCAAGTGTTTGGGCACATTGTGGTCCATCATCCCCACACAGGTGACACTCAGCTAGTTCCCTAACCTCTGCTGTCCTCCTGCTTTTACCCGAGGGACAGAGCTGACACAGAACATTGGATGAGGTGGCTTTTCTGACTCCACTGGATGACAAAGGCTATAAGTAATCAGATACTTCCTCACAGAATATAAATTGTAATGAGAAACATGATTACAATGATTATTATCTTCATTTCAATATTAGTGATATGATCACGGATATAAAGGTAACATCAGCAAATAACAAAGGTAGAATTTTCTTTTGTGTGTGTTTACTTTTTGTGGATGGATCCCCTTCCTGTGTCAAGTCCATGGTGAAACGGTGCTTCCTGACGTGCTTCTTCACCCGTCCGACAGTCTGCGGGAAACGTGCCAGGGCCTTCCAGTCTGGGTTGCCATGATCTAACAGTTATCTTCAGAGCAACAAAGTCGGGCAATTCCAAGAGTTTGCGAGTGTTTTCTCTCTCTCTCTCTCTCTCTCTCTCTGTCTGTCTGTCTCTCTCTCTCTTTTTATTTTGGGTGAGAGGGGAAGACAGGAACACAGACATGAGAGAGAAACACAGATCACTGGCCTCTCACGTGCTCTGAGGAACTGCAGCCTAGACAAGCGCCCTGACCAGAAGCAAACCAGCGACCCTCCCGTCTGTGGGACAAAGTCCGACCCACTGAGCCACACTGGTCAGGGCAGCGAGCCTGCTTCCATCACCTGCCACGGTCAAGGTGCTGTGACGGTGGTCCCCACGCGGAGCAGCACTGGCGCCTGCTCTGGCAGAGCTCACACTTTCTGGGGAGAGCAAACTCACCCTGAGGACACCGCCAGCTCTTGTTCCCTATGGGGGTTGACTGAACCCCTGGAAGGAACACTGTCAGTGTCTGTGACATCTGGCATCCAAGCCAGTCTTCTCGTGTGAGTTTAGGGGATAAGATGAGGGTAGGTGTGAAGATGAGAAATGGAAAGCAGAACAAAGAGGGAACAACATCAAAACAAAACCTAAAAATAATACTAACAAGACAAGAGGAAGTGTTGGAGGACACCAGAGGCAGAGGGCTGGGAGCTCTGACCCAGGAAGCCCGCGGTGGTGCGTCCACGGGGCTCACGGCAGCAACATGCGACCTCTCCTGCGGCCCCACGGCCTGGGAGGAGGGTGTTCCAGCCGGAAGGCTCTGCTGGGCTGGGTCTGAGTGGGGGTCTGACACGGGTTCAACACCCTGTTCCCCTTGGGGGCTCAGCATGGTGGTGTGGGACCTTCCCAGGGAACTTTTGAACCCCAGGGACAGTCGTTTCCACCAGGGAACGTAGGGCCAGCTGGCCGCTGCGGTAGATGCACCTGGAGAGAAGGCCCTGCAGTGAGAACCAGGAGCGTAGTCAGACCACAGATGGTCAGTGCCCATCACACACACAGTGGGGATCACCTGGCTTCAGACCAGTTCTACCCACCATGGCTGGACAATCTAATACCTGTTGTAACCTATAAGCATTCCACACCTCTTGTAGTTTCCCCTTTTATTTTTTGAAGAAAAGGGTGTGCCCATGACAATGTGGCGTCTGTACTTAAAGTGTCACTGACAAACACCTTTTCAGAGCATCAGGAGGAGGGACGTTGGGCTGACCTGGAGCGCCAGTGTGGGGCAAGCTCACCCTTCGGGACTGGACATGAGCCCAGACAGAATCCTCAGGGGAAGATGTTCTCAAGACTAGAAATGGGGCGGTTTCAGGAGGGGAAAACAGAGGGAAAGTTTTATGGATTGTGCCATGGACCACTAACATTGAGGTGAAATCAATGTAGATGGATTTTGGAGTAACATAGTCTTCCTCCATCTCTTGATTGGGTTCTACCAGCAAGAGACATTGTTCTATTGGCAGGGGAAGGGGTAGCAGGACAGAATGTGGATTTGTTAGAGGAGGGGGCGAGAACGTGTGTAGGCAGGGATGGACTTTCCTGGGTGAGAAGGTCGGAGATAGTCGTGAGGGAGGGAGAGAGAAGCACTGATGTGACAGAGAAGCATGGATCGGCTGCCTCCCCTGTGCTTCGGGACCGGGGACGGAACCCACACCCTAGGTGTGTGCCCTGAGCAGGGAGCCACCTGCAAACCTTGGATGCATGACGTGGAGTTGATGGACATAACAGACAGTCGTCCTTGTGGTCCAGCGGGTGGGCGCGAGCCATGCTTTGCAGTTTGCCATGGAAAGGCCGGCGCTGATGCCCTGCATCCTCAGCTCCCTGAGGGTGGCACAGAGGACCCTGCCACAGGGTAGCATGTAGGGTGGGGGGGTCTCTTAGGAAACAAAGAGGTAGGAGGGAGGGTTTAGGGAACAAGTTACAGGGAGAACAGCATGAGCTTTCAAGGACCTCAGAGCTAGTTGTGCAGAAAATCTTGTCCCCCCATCTGTCTAGCAGAGTCCCAGTGAATGTTTTTGAGTTCCCACTGAGCCTGGGGTGAGCCTGGGAGACTTCATCCCTTCAAGACGCTGACATGATCCGGAGGATCAATAAACTCTGTTTTCTTAACAAGGACAATGAGGTTGCCGGGATCAACCAACTTCTGGAAGGCAGAGCTGGGAAACCTTCCACCCCAGACACCATGCCAGGTCCCAGGGCTCAGTGCCAGGCCTCCCAGGCCAGGTGACAGGTGTCACCGTGTGTGGGCCACCACTGTCCCCAGACTCACCCCCTTCCCAAAGCAGACCCCCTGCACCATAGGCAGCTCGTCCTTGGACTTCCTGTAAGATCAGGTGATACCGAACAAGGAGCTCAAATTTGTCCCCCATGGCGGAGAGGCGTGTCCAATAAGCGCTGCTGGAGACGGCAGAGCCCCCGGGAAATGCTTGCAGGGCCCCTCAGGTAGCGCTGGGGAAAACAACTCACAGGGTTGCGGGGAGACGGTCTCTCTCAATTGTGTTTCTCTGAGGTACCCTCTTCCCCTGTTGTCCTACCTGCCAGCTCTAAGAGCTGACGGGCAGGCCTGCAGGGTGGCAGTGTTTTGGTGAATGACGCGGTTGCATCACTAATTCCAGGCACATGGAGAAATCACGGCCATGTCTCCCTGTAACAGGAACTGGAGGAAGGAGGTACCCCAGAGGGTCCCTGCCCTGAGGACCCTGTGTCCAGCTGTGTGTGACCCAGGTGCCCAGAGGACGCCCTGGAGGGGGTCTGCCTGGTTGCTGTGCTTTGACAGCCCTCCAGGTGGTGACTTGGGAACCCTGGTGATCTATCGCCCCCTCTCACTGCCCATCCAGGGGGGACTAGAACTCACTCCCCATGCTAGGGAGAGGGGGCTTCTTGGGCCAGGCAGCCTGATGGAACAGGGATTGTCAGTCCAAGTGCCAGGTCCGGAATCTGAGCCCTCGGGGCACACATTCCAGGTCCTAGGCTGGTGTTCTCCCCTCCAGGCCCCACCCCCTTCCCCTGCACCACGTGGGTCCTGGCCCCATCCAGCCCCAGCAGGGGAGCCTTCTGTAGCTGCCAGGAAGGGTCTGAGCTGGGGCTGGTGCTCCACAGCCTCAAGGCTGTCCATTCAGGGGGCACATGGGTAAGGTGTTCCCCTTGGACCCCTTGGCCTTAATCAGCACCCCTTCCCCATCCTGCTAATGGGCCCTCAAACAATCATGGAACCTTTATTGTGGCCTGATCTCTGCACTCAGCTGCAGGGGTCCACACTAAGAGAAACCCACCTACCCTTGGTGTCATCCTAATGTCCCTCCTCCCCCTGAATAACACCCAGGACTTCCCTCAGAGTCCTCCACTCCACCCCCAGCCCTGGTCCCTTCCTGCCCCTGGGACCACCGCTGCCTCCTGCGATCCTGATACCTCTAGTGAGTATCACTTGCCCAGGGGGGGAGAGGAGAAGGGTTCAATGGGTTCATCCCGGTACACTATTGAAGAAGGGAACACAGACAATGAGAAGTAGATGGCAAAGCCCAGTTCCCTGGGATTTTATTGATTCCATTCACAGAAGCAAGTTGTCCAGGAAAACCCACGAGTCTCTCAGGAGAGGAAGAAGCGACCAGGGCTGCTCCACAGGGCAGTGTGAGGACCCCTCGTGGGCTGTGTGGGCTCCTTGCAGGGTGTGGGTGCTCTGCTCCTGTGTGGAGCAGGGTGGGTGGCCTTCTGTTGGGGTTCCTCCTGGGTCAAGCCTGGGTTTTCAGCCTCTTGCGGGGTGGGCCTGGGCTCAGCGCGGCACCAGGAGCATCTGTGTGGCCCTCCCTTGTGGTGCTGGCACCTCCTTGAGGTGGCTGTGGGTCCTTGGCGGATACAGGCTCCGGGCAGTAGACGCGAGGGTCTCCACAGCGTTTCTGGCCCCTCTCGGCTCCGGGAACATCCACGCGCCAGGTGCCGTCGCGGCGCAGCAGCCCGTGGACACCGTAGCTGTGTTCTCCCAGCGGGAGGCGGGGTGCGCAGGAGGGGCGGCACAGCGCGGGGAAGTTGTCCGTGGCCCAGGCCCAGGCCAGCTCTCGGTCCAGACCCGGGGGCACGCTGGGCTCCGGACGCTCCCACATGCAGGGCTGGTGCTCCCAGGCGGACGGGGCCGCTTCCATCGCTTCAGCCTGCGGAGACGGAGGAGACGCTCAGGGAGTCCAGGAGAAGAAGCGAATGATTCGGGGCAGGTACAGACTTGCCTTTTATACTGTGGGTTGGGGAAGTCCCTCGGAAAGGAGATTACTCTGAATGAATGGCCCTCATTTGCATTGCAAATTGTTAGGAGCCTGGGGCCAATACGGGGAAGGTCTCAGCCCCTGGGAAGGCCCTACTGACAGCCTGAGCGCATTGAACAGAGGGCGAGAAGGTTAGGGTGGAGTAGGTAGGTCCCTAGGGTGGAGAAGGGTGGGGTCAGACCCTGGGTCCTCTCTGTGGAAAGCCTCTGGGCCAGTCCCGCACACCTCGGGGGAAACCCCGCTTCTCCAGGGCGTCGTCTCTGCGTGCCGGCCGCGCGGACCCTCAGCTTTCGGAGGTGGGAGTCTGAGAGCTCACATCTTTCCGAGATCACGGGTACTCACCTCTGGGGCGGGACCGTGCTTCCAGGCCCTCAGGTCCTCGCGACCCCACCGCAGGTCGGGAAAGGAGTTCCGGAGTGATTAAGTCGGGGTCCATAAGGAGGGTCCGGGACCTTACTGAAAATTGTAACTTTCTATGAGCGTCCACCCTAGAGTGTCAGAATCAGGAAGGACTTCCAGTGGCCTGTGGTTTCACACCTAATGCACGAATTCACTGAGGTCACGACACATTTCCCAGTGTTTCCTCAAAACCCTTGTCCGGTTTTATGGGATTATGTGTGTTCTGTTATTGGTGGTTCCCATTTCTCTGCTCTCCTTCCTCCCATTGGATTCTTCCCGTTAGGAGCAATTTTCTAACCTGTGTTTTTCTGTCAGTCTTGTAATATGTGACATGGTTTTACCTTAAACTCAGTAAAGTGATCAATATATGTACCTAATTTAATTAGTTACTTTCCATTCATTTGCAAGTGTCTAAGGTCCTTACAAGTATATTTTAACTGTGGCTTCCAAGGCGGGCAAATTAACTTACGAGGAGCCCTGTTGCTGGCATTTCACCTGGATCATCCCCGCACCCGCACCCAGCCGAGCCCACCAGCCTGGGCCCTGCCCGGTCCCCCCCACCCCCCTCGGGACAGACAAGCTGGGACCACGCGGGAGAAGTAAAGGACCAGCATGGCCCTTTGTCACCTTTACTATGGATCGAAGGAAACTCATCTGAGAACTCTGAAGACAAGACTGCTTCCGTGGTCACGGAACAAACGTGTTGGTGTAATGTCATTGTCTCGGAGAGGGTCGTGCAGGGAGGGGACTCCGTGGAAATCTCAGGGTTCTTGCTAGCCACAGTCGTCCAGGCTGCAGCGCTTCAGATCCCCTGCCTGGGACGGGCAGAGGTGGCTATCCCTGGAGGCCGGCGCTTGGACAGGTCCCCCACCCCAGTCCTGGAGTGTCGGTGCCTGGCTCCTCTAGAAGCGAAGTGACCCCGCCCCCAGGGTCGGTCTGCAGATACTCGGTATCCGTCACCAACAATGGGAACCGCAGAATCCACCATGATGGGCAGGAACTGGAGGGTCCCTGGGCTTTCCTACTTGGGTGTGAATGTTGACCAAATCCCCCTTTGGATTAGGGAAGGCTCTTAAGTTCAGAAAGGACTGGGGTGCATAGGATCCTGAGTCATTGGTGACCCGGACACTGGAAGCTCAGCAGATTTTAAACTTATTTGTGCGTGTATCTATTTTAGTCACACACATAAACATAACTGTTTTTCCCTTAAGTTTTGAATGGTTTATAGTCTTATCTCTTGGGTACTTTTTGGTATAGTTCTATTTTATTTTAAATTGTTATTATGAAAAAATCAAGCATTCCCACAGAGAAAAAATAGTTTTGTGGACCCGAATGCACCCCTCCCCCAGGCTCTACAGTTTTCAGCATCGGACAACTGTGTTCCGTCCGTCCCTCCTAGAGGTTTCGTGTATGTTTTGTCTGCCCCAGAGTGCGGTCACGTCAGCCTCGCATGGGGTGTCAGTCTCCCCGTCAGTGTGCGTGTCTGCCCACAGTGAACCCGCCTCTTTTACACTCACGATGGTTTTTACACTGTATTGTTTGAGCAATAATTTTTTACAAGATTTAATTTTCTTTCTTTAGAGAGAGAGGATGGGAGGAAGTGAGAGAGGGAGAGAAACATGGATCGGTTGCCTCTCACAGGCCCCTAACCAGGATCCTGGCCGTAACCAGGCCTGTGCCCTGACCGGTAATGTAAATAGCGACCTTTCCGTTTGCAGGGTGATGCCCAACCCAGGGAGCCACACGGTCGGGGCTGAACAGTGATATTACTGTTGCCTGATCAGCAGTCAGCATCCCCACTGCCCCGCCTTTGACACGCCTCTGCAGTGGGCATCTTCTGGTGGGAATTCACAGAAGACCCACACGTCACACAGGCTTGATTAGTCTCACAAAAACAGTTCTCATGTGTAGTTTATTCATCATCCCTTCTTTTCCTTGCCTTTTATTGTTTGAATATGTAGGTAATTTGTCCCATAGATTTTTCCACTTCCTGAATTTGGCTGACTGGGCCCTAGGTGCTGCTTAATTTTCTTTTATTCCACATCCTCCTCGTGAACCGAAGATCTTCACATTTATTGCATTTAGTCTGAATTTTATAGGCAAAAATACTGCATAAGCGATGCTGTGTCTTCCTGTGAATCAAGAGGCACATTTTACCTGACAGCGAAATTGAGAACTGTACCTGGATTTTGGAGATGTAGGCTTGATCCCTGTGTGACAAATGTCCCTGCTAATGTCTCAGTCAATGGTTTAATATCTGGTAGTGATCATGACGTGGTTTCATTATATCCCGGTGGGGGAGCGGTGGAAAATGATGAGCACTTCACCCTGTCATTCATCTTCATTTCTTAGCTGGGTGTCTGCTGTAGAAATGTTCCTTTCCTCACTAATAGCTTTCTTTTTATTTTTCAGTCATAAAATAGATTTATTTTTTTTTAAATTGTACATATTTAAAGTGTGCAACATGATGTGCATTTCTGTCCATCACAGTTGGAGGTCAACAGTATTGCATATCATGGTGCTGTAGGTGCACAGCATAGTGCTTGCACATTTGCAGTTTATGAGGTGCTCCCCCCAAAGTGAGGTAGCCGTGGCATCTTACATAGTTTTCACGATATTATTGACTATATCCCCTATGTGGACTTTACATCCCTGTGACTGTTTTGGAGCCACCAATTGGTACTTCTGGATATTCTCACCTGTCTCACCCACCCCTCCACACCCCTCCCATCTGACAACCCCTGGTTCGTTCTCTGGGTCTCTGGGTCTCTTTCTGTTTTGTTTGTTTTGTTATTTATATTCCACATATAAGTGATATCATGTGATATTTGTCTTCATCTGACTTATTTCATTTATTTCACTCTTGGCCCACCCATGTTCTCACAAATGATAAGATTTTATTCTTTTTATGGCCAAGTAATATTCCTTTATATATATATATATATATATATATATATATATAAATCATTTATATATGTATATATATATCACCTAACTTCTTTAAGTGATTTTCTATTGATGGGCACTTAAGGTGCTTCCATATCTTAGCTATTGTGAATGATGCTGCAATGAACATAGGGGTGCTAATATCTTTTTGAATTTCAGTAATTTCTTTTCTTAGGCTACAATGCAATTCATAAAGCAATTGATGGTTGACTCAGGCAGAGGGATGGGGGAGGGTTTTGGGGAGATCTGGTTGTTGACAGTTTCCACCGCAAAGAGAGGAAGACTCTCCATGTTTTAGGGAGGCCCACGCAGGTTTCTCTTGGGTGTCTACCTCTCCTCCACTGTCTGGGAGACTCGACCAGAACGCAGACAGGAGCTTCCGTGAGGTCGGGGCTTGCTCATGCTGCAGCCGGGCTGAGGTCCTGAACCCGCAGGCTTCTGCATCTTGTTGGGAAGTGGAGAGAAGCTCAGAATCGTTGTCCACAACGTCCATGCCAATGTAACCTCTGCAGCTATTGAAGGTCAGGAGGGAGACTTGTGGGTAATTTGTTGACTGGGTAAGGTCTTGAGATGATCATATCTCTCAAGAAGTCTAATGTTACCCTTCATTCTGAAACACCTTATGGAAGCATCTGTGGAAGGTTTTTAATAAAAAAATATTGCACAGGACGGAGGTTATTTGATCCCCATTATAGAAACAGGGATATGTGTAATAATAAAAGAGGATATTTTTATAGCCCTCTTCAAGGCACGTACTTAGTTGATGAGAGAATTTCATTTTGTAGTCATTAAAACATTGGTCAGGATGTTTGAGGAAAAAGAACATTCCAAAATGGTCTGTATATCTCTTTTATCTCTACATGGAAACAGGGAAATACAGAGCCTCACAGCTTTTTAAAATACTAGGGCAGGTGTTCTTCAGGATTCTGAATGTGGAAGATTTGTGTCGGACCAGAAGGCACGTAGCTTGGGAAAAATACAAATGTGACCACCCTGGAATGAGGTAACATTACATAACATATCACTTATATTTATATGAAAAGTATAAATTCCTATTTTAAATTATACAAGTTAGAATGAATAAAGAGCATAATATATGCATATTGAGGTCAAAGCAGTTACGCAGTTTTGGGATCAACGTGTGAAGCAGAAGAGTAGGTTTGGAGACGTTTTGAGCTTTAGCAGTGCCAGTAAGAAACCATACTGCAGTCTCGGTCTGCAGTTCCTGGCCACGGGGCCTGGAGAACCCTTTTCCCTCTGAGTTCATTCAGGGAAGATTGATTCACTTTTCCTCCCCTCCCATATGTGATGTTTATCACTTTAGGGGTACTTCAAGGCCACTAACCTTCCTCACTGGTGCTGACATGCATTCCTATGTCCTTAAGTGTATGTGTGAGGTAGAGAAAGGAGCAAAGAATAGTTAAGTGGAGCTGGGAAGATGAGAGTCCCATGACAACTTAGAATTGTAATTTTTAAACTCTGTGTCCAAACTCCATGACTTGAATTAAAGGGATATACAAAATTGTCATACTTTACAAATGTAAAGGGTTTTAAAAAGGGTAAATAAAGGATGAAAACATTTTCAAAAGTGCTCTCTTTTTTAAAATTTAAATTTATTTATTTTTTAAGATATCACTGATTATTGTTCCCCCTTTATTTATTTTTTAAATTTTATTTTAATCATTGTTCAAATACAGTTTTCTCCTTTTTACTCCCAATCCAGCCCCCCCTCCCACCCCTCCCCACTTCCCTCCCATTACCACCCTCCCTTTAGTTTTTGACCATGTGTCCTTTAAGTCTGTTCCCGTGAACCCTTCCCAATGTCCCCTGAAATTCACTCCCTTCTCCTCTCTGGTCGCTGTCATCCTGTTCTCTATTTCAGTGTCTCTGGTTATATTTTGCTTGTGTCTTTGTTTTGTTGTTTAGGTTCCTGTTAAAGGTGAGATCATGTGGTATTTGTCCCTCACAGCCTTGCTTGTTTTGCTTAGCATAATGCTTTCCAGCTCCATCCAAGCTGTCACAAAGGGTAGGAGCTCCTTCTTTCTTTCTGCTGCATAGAATTCCATTGTGTAAATGTACCACAGTTTTTTGATCCATTCATTTGCTGGTGGGCACCTAGGTTGCTTCCAGCATCTAGCTATTGTAAATTGTGCTGCTATGAACATCAGGGTGCACAGGTTCTTTTGTATTGGTGTTTCAGTGTTCTTAGGATATTTTCCCAGCAGTGGAATCGCAGGGTCAAAAGGCAGATCCATTTTTAGTTTTCTGAGGAAGTTCCATACTGCTTTCCACAGTGGTTGTACCAGTCTGCAGTCCCACCAGCAGTGCACTAGGGTCCCCTTTTCTCCACATCCTCTCCAACACTTGTTGTTAGTTGCTTTCTATATGATGGCCATTCTGACTGGTGTGAAGTGGTATCTCATTGTGGTTTTAATTTGCATCTCTCTGATAGCTAGCGATATAAAAATATGGAACGCTTCACGAATTTGCGTGCCATCCTTGCGCAGGGGCCATGCTAATCTTCTCTGTATCGTTCCAATTTTAGTATATGTGCTGCCGAAGCGAGCACAAAAGTGCTCTGTTTTTAAAATAATTTTTACTTACAGATTTTAGAGAGAAGAAGAAGGGAGAGGGAGGGAGGGAGAGACAGAGTGAGACAGAGAGAGAGAGAGAGAGAGAGGCAAAGAGAGAGACATCACTTTGTTGTCCCACTTACTGATGCATTCATTGGTTGATTTTTGTATGTGCCCTGACTGGGGATCGAACCCACAACCTTGGTGTATCAGCATGATGCTCTAACCACCTGAGTTGCCCAGCCAGGGCTTACTTAATAGTGTTTTCTTTTTCTTTTCTTTCTTTTCTTTTTTTGCTTATCCCTGTCCTTTAAATGTAATTATATGCATTTTATTATTATTTATTCCTTTTATTTGCTTTCCCTTCTACTGCAATTCTTCCCACTTGTAATTTATTTAAGTGTTTATTTTGTGTCCATTTAAAATATGTTATTTATTCTTTTGTGTTTATATTTTCCATTCATAAGTATCGAGTTAGATTCTTGATTTATTTATTACTTTCTAGTCACTTGCAAATTTGAAGGATGTTTACGTGGAAATGTGATCTGCTGCTTCCACGTCCGGCGTGTTAGACTCTGAGGAGTTTCTGCCACACTTTACCCATCCGCTGTGCTCCGTGCACACTGCACACACACTCCCTGGGGCTTAGATTGCCACTGCGTCGCCAGCACCGCATAAAACATCCCCTTATGGACTTGTGAGAGAATTTCTTTCTCATTTTCCTCCTGGGAGGATTGATTTGAGAGAGAGTGAGAAAGAGAGATACGTTGGTCGGTTACCTTGGTACAAGCCCCAGCCTGGGTGGGACCCAAATCTTAGGTGTGTGCTCTGCCCTGGCTTTCCCTGATTGGAATCGAACCCGCAACCTTGTGGTGCACAGGATGACACTCCAATGAACTGAGCCACCAGGGGTGGGCTGTGAGGGACTTGCTGTAAAATATGTACCCCTGAGCCGTATTGTGCCATAGGGAATGTGTAAACCTAAATATGAGGACTTTTTGAAAATAATGTTATTTATTTATCTCTAGAGAGAAGTGAAGGGAAGGGAAAAAAAAAGAAGAGAGAAACATCAACATCAATATGTGAGAGAAACATCAATTGGTTGCCTCTCTCACTTACCCAGCTGGCTGGGCACCTGGTCGGCAACTCGGGCATGTGCCCTGGCCAGGAATCCAACCAGCGACCCACCTTTCCCTTTGCTGGATGATGCTCCACCACCTGAGCTTTGCCGGTCAGAGCCACATTGCTCCTTAGGAGAGTAGAGCATTGACACCTCCCTGCCTCGTGACAGTGCTTGAGGATTACTGAACGCACACATGGCCCAAAAACAGATGGAACAATCCAGTGTCCTAACACCAGCCAGGGACTCCGTGGTTCTGAAGACAGCAGCTTTGGGATAGCGGCCTGATTCATTTTTTTCTGATTCCTGACAGCGTCTCTCTGGGTGAGTCATTTTTGCTGTGTGCTTCTGAGAGTTGTTCCCGAAAATCAAAATCTGTATTCATTCTGGCTGGCGTAGCTCAGTGGAATGAGCACGGGCTGGGAACCAAAGTGTCCCAGGTTTGGGCACATGCCTGGGTTGCAGGCCACGGCCCCCAGCAACTGCACATTGAATCTTTCACTCTCTCTCTCTCTCTCCCCCCCTCCCTCCCTTCGCTCTCTAAAAATAAATAAATAAAATCTTTTAAAAAATCTGTATTCATCCTTTTATCAGATTTGATATTATCTTTATCTCATAATAAGTCTCTTTATGCTTAAACTATTGAGAACGTTCTATGTCTTTTGCTAAAAACTGGGAAGACAAATACAACAGGGGTACCACATTCAACTGCACATTCTTAGCTTATTACAGTCTCTTCTCTTTTCTTCTTTTAAAAAGTATTTTTTATTGATTATGCTATTACAGTTTTCCCAATTTTCCCCTTCATCCCCCCTCCACCCTGCCCCCCAACCCCCCAGCTTTCCCCCGAACTTAGTTCATGTCCATGGGTTGTACATATAAATTCTTTGAGTCCTCTGTTTCCTGTACCATTTTTTATCTCTCTCTGTGTGTTTTATGCCTACAAATTATGCTTCCTCTTCCCTGTACCATCTCCCCCTATTCCTCCCCTCCCCCTCCCCACTGAACTCCCTCTGTGTGATCTCCATTTCTCTGATTCTGTTCCTGTTCTGGTTGTTTGCTTAGTTTTTGTTTTCATTCTTCATAAAATATTTAAATACTTAATGTTTTTCTTTCTGTTTTCAAGATAGTTTGAGAATGCTGGTTTGTCATTGCTCATGATTTTTACATAAGAAAAAGGTAAATGTACAAGAAAAATTCTCAATATTTCTTTTCGAGATTTTAGAGTTTTCTTATCATTCCCTCTATCAAGAATTAAACAAGTTATTTCAATAAAGACATTTTGATCCTTCTTGTATGAAATTTCAGTCACAGGGACCTTGGCGCAGGAGCCAGGAGGGCTGCCTTCCAGGGCCCCCTCCGATTCGGTGGGAGGGCTGGGCAGCGGGTCTGGACCAGAGCCCAGGGCAGTCAGCAGTGGGTGGTGGTGGTGGTCGTCCAGGTGGGGTTGGAGCTGGCAGGGAGCTGAAGGCCTACGAGCTGCCCCTTGGCTGGGCCTGGAGGTAAAACGGCGGGAGCAGAACTATGTCTTTCCCACACAAGCAGGCTCCTGTCTCTCTGCATGTTCACTCTGAGCCTTGGCACAGGTCAAGGGGGAGGTCAAGGGTCTTACACTTGGCTTCCGGCTGCCATAGGCCATGCTGAACACCTTCCACCCCCAACCAGGACCAAAGGGAGAGGAGACCTGTAAGTGCCCACTAGTAGATCCCCAGGAAAGCTCAGCACCAGACCTTTGTCCCCTCCCCCGGCCCTCCCCTGGCTCAATACTTCTATTCAGAGTATTAAAGGGAAAGAAAAGTACTTTCTCCCAAATGCACTCTCCCCCCTCCCCTCCCCCTTTGCTCTTAATTCTGTCCACCATGGAGAAAGGGAACAAACCAGTTACAGAGGCCTATAGAAACAACATTTACTGTCTTGTTAGTGAGTCAATGAGAAAACTTTATAAGTGAAAAGTCTTAAGTTTCTGTAAAAGAGGAGGGCACAGCAGCCCAGCCTACAGTGTCAGTGATCTTAAGGCTCAGAGGTTCACAATCACCAGGGATCTGGGCTGGGGGAGGAGGGCATCCTTCTGGGAGTGCCCAGGCCCAGAGCTCTGCTCCCTGCAGGTGTGTCTGGAGCTGGACAGATGCCACCAAGACAGGCTGCTGGGCAGGTGCCTGTGCCAGCGGCGCATATGCCCTGTTCTCCTGGGGCTGCCTCTGACTCCTCCCAGCTGCTGGGCGCTGCGCCCCACGCACACAGGTCTGGACCTGGTTCCACGGTGCTCTGGGCTCCGGACAAGCGTCTGTGTCAAGGAGGGCAGGCCGAGCTCAGTGTTCCGGACTGTGTGGACCGGAAAGCAGTTCCCTCGTGGAAGTGGGGACTGTCCACCAGGGCTCCCCTAGCTTGGGGTGCACATCAAGTGGCCATGGCCCCAAATGTTTTGAGGTCAGAGACAAAGGCAGCTGGGGTTCCAGTCCCCCATCTGCAGAATCCCAAGGCTGCTTCCTCCAGGGGCCAAAAATGTGGTTCATGATGCCCGCCTCTAGGTCAGGAGAAATGGAGAGTTTGGGCTGACAGAGGGGCAAGGGCTGAGCGGTGGCTCAGTGTGGAAGTCTGTACTGTCTGGGCTCTTGTGCCGCCAGCCCCAGCCCAGCGGGCATCAGGTAGGGTGGTGACTCACGTTTGAGAATGACTGCTTCAGGAGGCTGAGCCTGGTGACGGGAAGTGGCAAGTTTAATCACCCTGATGCAGTTACATAGAACTGGACTGGTACTAGAAATTGATTGGATTAAGGTGAAAGAGAAGAAAGGCGACATGTGGGATTGCCGATTGTGAAAAGCCAAAGACTTCTGTTTGCTTCGGTGATGGGGCCTCTGAGTTCACAGGCCCTCCTGCGCACGGGAAGGCTTGAACCCTGGCCCCAAATCCAAGCGCAGGGGGCACTGGGGCTGAGACGGGAGCCTGGCCCTCCTTGGGGAAGGGTTCTGTGGGGGGAGTGTGTGGAGAGGAGGTGGCAGCCAAAGCCACCGGCCAGCTCTCCAGTCTGGGCTGGGACTCTCGGCTCCCTGTTTTCCTTCCCTGAAATCCTAAAAGCAAGAACGGGGTGGGGTGGAGTGGTGCTGAGGGAAGCACCTTAGGCATCAGATGTTTGAGTAGTTTGGGTTCCAATTCTGTTTCCGTCCTTTCCTACGTGTCTGTATCATTCAATCTTTCTAAACCACCGGTTTTGTTTTTTAAATCTGTGAAGTAAGGGCAACTACTCACTTCAAAAAGCATCTTGGAGGATTTAAGGAATTACTAAACTGTAAGTTGATTTTTACATTCTTGGGTCAGATGGACAGTAAACTTGTAACACGTGTAGATACATGGAATCTTCAATGACCCCGCTCGACCTGTGTTTAATCGGCCTTTCGCCCTGGATGACCTAAACGCTGCGTGATCTTCCATGAAACCAGCGTGTCCCCGAGAGCCTGCTTTTCCTCAGGAGTTACGACAGGGGCTACTGCCCAAGGACAAGCAAAGCCCATCCCGCCAGGGCCCTGGCTGGAAGGACCCCAGGCGCGGGGGCGGGGAGTGGGGCTCCCCGTGCGGGAACAGCTCTCCCCAGAGCACCGAGCCGGGGGAAGCCCCAGCCCTGCTCCCCGCGGGCGGCCGTGCAGCCGATCGTTAAGGACACGGAGGGGTCTGGGCCTGGGCGCCCCGGGGAACTCCCACCGCGGCTCCTGCGCTCTGTCTGTCCGGCCCCTCGCCCCTTCGGATCTGCGCCCAGGCTGCCCGCAGCGCGGGGCCTCCCGCGGACCCGGGCTCCCTTCCCCCTCGGGCGGCGGGAGGCGGCGCAGCGCGGGGTGCGGAGACCCCAGACCCGGACTCCCGCCATCTGAGGGCCTCGGTGGGGGCGGGGCCGGGAGAGGGAGGCCTTTTCGTTTAAAATGTTCTCATCAAACCACCCTCATTTGGTCAATAACAACGTAGCAAGAGTTGTCGTTTTCGGCTTTCTAGATTGTGGGAGAATGTTTTCCAGTTTATTTTTGCCCTCCGCCCTCAAAGTAAACTCATCCCAATAGTTTCCTCGTTTACATGTTGCGCAGTGGAGCAAACACCCCAGTTAATGGGAAGCGCAAGTCCTTTGCCCTGTCCTTCTGCCTTCCAGGTGAAGCCCCGGCGTGTACGTGAGAGAATTAGCTTGCATTTCACGTCCACGTTCGCTTGAAGTAAGACTAGCGACCCAAATGCACAGCGTTATTAGCTAATGGTAAGACACTGACGGCATTCACATAAAAACCAGCAGGCAGCTCGTAGTTGCTAAAGGAACAAAGCTTAGCCCTGACTGGCGTGGCTGCGTGGGTTGCGCATGGTCCTGCAAGGCCAAAGTCACCAGTTCCATTCCCGGTCAGGGCACAGGTCTGGGCTTGCTGTCCCCGGTTGGGGCACCCTGGAGAGGCAACCCAAGGGTGATGATGTTTCTCTCTCATAATCAATTTCTCCCTCTCTCCCCCTGCTTTCCCCTCTCTCTAAAAATAAACACACAAACATTCTAAATGAAAGCTTTGCTGCATAGAGTATCCTGGATGTAGGTCCTTTCCTTTCATGACTTTGAGTCCTTCTTTCCAGCCCCTTCTTGTCTCCAAGGTTTGTTCTGAGAAATCAGCTGATAGTCTTATGAGCACTTCTGAATGGAAGGGCAGATAAAGTGCTTCCCAGATAAGGTCAAGTGAAAGGAGTTCATCATTACCAAGCCATTACTATATGAAATGTGAAAGGGAATACTCTAAGAAAAAGATAAAAATATGAACAGTAAAATGACAACAAACTCATAACTGTGAACAAATGAACCTAAAAGAAAAAGAAAACAATGAAAATGAAAACTAAGTAAACAACAGGAACAGAATCAGAGAAATGGGCATCACCTGGAGGGAGTTCAGTGGGGAGGAGGAAGGGAGGAATAGGGGAAAAGGTACAGGGAAGAAGAAGCATGATTGGTAGGCATAAAATAGATGGGGAGAGATAAAAATGGAAACTGAGGACTCAGAGAACTTATACGTACGACCCATGGACATGAACTAAGGGGGAGGGAATGCTGGAGGGTTGGGGGGCAGGGTGGAGGGGTGACGAAGGGGGAAAATTGGGAAAACTGTAATAGCATAAAATATACTTTAAAATTATACTTTAAAAGTATATTTATTTTTATATTTATATATTTATATTAAAATATATGTATTATTTAAAAAGAATATTATTTTTAAATAATAAATATAGTTTATTATTATTAATTATTATTAATAATAAAGTATATTTATTATTTAAAAATAAATATACTTTAAAACAAAAAATAAAACAAACACAGTTTAAACCTTACACAGAATGGGAAGTATGGAGAGTAGATTTTAGGTGTTTCTGACACAGATGAAGTGATGACTATATTAATTAATTTGTTGTGGTAATTATTTCACAGTAAATAAAGTACATGAAAACTGTTCAAATCATTACGTATTACATCTCAACAAATAAGTTAAAAAAGAACCAGGGAGCATAGAAAGACTTCTAAGCCAGAGAGAAGGAAGGTCCCCCCACAGGAGACAAGGACGTTTGCACCCGGTTCCCCCCACACAGTGCTTCGCAACACCACCGATGCAGGTGACCACCTCTCCTGTCTCACAGGCACACGCGGCCCTGTCCGAATGACAGTTCTAATGCCAGCGGCGGGATTACCACGGTCAGTGTAATTGTGAGCATCAAAAACTTAGGTCTAGCCCACTAAAGAGAAATACTAAAGTGGCTGTCCTTCAAATCACCTGAACTAGTTCCTCTCTCTGGGGTTCTGACTCATTTACGATTTCTTTTGTTCAGTTTGGTTTCTGTAAAAGTTATTTTACATAATTATAAAACAATGTTTTGAGTGTTAAAAAATGTTAAACCAAATCTACAAATTATATCTAGGGATGCTTAGTTTCCATCCGGGTCAGAGAGAGAGGTCTGACTTTATCCTGTCTTTGCTTTTTTTCACTTCAGGGATGTCCAGTTTCTCCCCGGGCTACAATCCTCCCCCAGTCTTTCAGGATTTCACAGGGCAGTTCTCACTCCCGCTTATTGGTTACGGAGGTCCTTTGTGATGGAAAACTGAGATTCCCTCGCCCTCCCCATCCGTCTTACTGAGTTCCATCAACAAAGCTGGGGGGGGGGGGGCGAAGTAAAGGGGGGACAGGAGAAGAGGGATTCTCTGTCAAGAGCGAGGGTTTTGAGTGATCACGGAAGGCATTCGCATAAATGGATTCTGCTCCTCTGGTTGCCGATCACTCAAATGCAAAAAGATAAAGACTCTCTTGGTCTCTGCTTGTTATTGTTTCCAGGCTTGTGAAAAGGTGTTTTAGAAAATAGAGAAAAATACTTAAAGCATGGCTGGGGTAGGAGCTAGAGATGATTCATCAAATGCATTTATTATTAGTAACTCTAGAGATCATTGAACGTCAGATGTCTTCACTGAGATTTAAAGATCGTTTCCAGCGCCGAAACGAAACTCGGTCTCCAACATCATTATAACCCCCGGGGTCCCTGCTGTCGGGCACCGCTGCCCTGGAGAAGGCCTCTCCTCCCGCGTCCCAGGAAAAGGCCTGTCCTCTCCTCCTCAGCGCGGGCCAGTCGGGGCTCGAGCAGCCGCTCACGCCCACGGGAGGGCCTGGCTCCTCCAGGGAAAACTGGAAAGGCCGGCTGTCCTTCCCGCCTGTGGCTCCCAGTGGGGCCCACATAAGCCGGGATGTGGAGTCCAGCGCTCCTGGGCCTGTGAGTGCGGGCATCACCGGGGGCTCCTTGGAAGTGCAGGCCCCAGACCCACTGAATCCGAATCGCGAATCGAATCTCGTTTACCAGCCACGGGCAGGCGATCCGCGCGCCCCGGTCAGTGGGGCAGCACGCTCCAGGCAGGGCGCTGGGGGGTTGGGAAGCAGGTCCTGGTAAGAGGCCGGGGGCGCGCACCCGGAGGCCGCCTGCGGGCCCCGTTGGTCCCTGGCATCCTGGATCCTGCAGCAGCGGCCCGAAGGCAGGCGGCCGCACACTCACGGCTCAGCCCAGAACCCCTGTCCTGGGGGCGGCCAGTCATGCCGCCTCCTGCGGAGCAGCTGCCCAGCTGCGCGGGTGACTCTGAGACGGAGAAGCCAGAGGCACTGCCTGGAGGAGGGGACACCTCGAGCGGTGGGGCCCGAAGTACCGCAGTCTCTCCCTCCTCCCCTCCCCCTCCCCTCTCTCTAGCTGTGTCCACATGACCTTTGTGTTATCGGGAAGGACTGTGGGACCGCCGGTCCACAGGATTGTACACACAAGTCAAAGCACCGCCGTCATACTCGGAATTCCTCACATCCGGTACGTGTGCCGTTTTCAGGACGAAGACGCGTTTCGGCACTCGGCGCCTGCCCGGGACTCGGTGACTGGCTGGAACTCGTGTGAGTCAGCACGCGGCCCGGCAGCACAAAACGCTGCTGGTGGGTTTCGGCTCTCATCGCCAGTTCCGGAACCAACGAATGAGGAATACCCAGGTCCTTTAATTGTTGTCGGGCAGAGTGACTGAGAGGCTGGATCTGGAGGCAGATGGCAAGATCACTATGAGTGCATGAAAATGGTTTCTTAAAAAAAGACGAAGATTGAATTTTTACCAAAAATTGTTCTACGTCTGTCGACGTAAGATTATAAAAATTCTCTTACTGCATGGAGTTACCCTGATCAATGTGTCCCTGGGATGCATCCCATTTCGCCTTGATACATTTCTCCTTCATTTATATTGGCAGTTTCCATGATGTGCTAATACTTGTTTACAATATTTGCATTACTCTACATCAATGGAATTGGCCAGCAGTCTCTCGTTCTTGCAATATCCTTTTCAGGTGTTGTTTCAGAGGTATGCTGGCCACACAAGAGGAGTTGGAAACGTTTTCTGTCCCTTTTTCCGTTCTCTGGAAGTTCGTGCAAGTGTAGAATTCTTCCTTTCCTTGAGAGGCTGGCTCCCCAGTGGGGTGTGGTGTGGAAGGTAGTCAGTCTTGGTGGACAGCAAGGCTCTGGGGACCCGCCCCCAGGTCTGGCCAGGGCCGGAGGGCAGACGTTCTGAGCCATGCTGTCCACAGGGCTAACTCTGCGAAGTGGGGGAAACGTGAAGAACCATGCTTTTGTATTCCACTTTGTGACTCAAGTTTTTTCTTTACCGATGAGTTACAATAATTTCACTGATGTAAGAAACAAACCTGCCCTGACTGGTGTGGCTCAATGGATTGGGTGCTGGCCTGCGAACTGAAGGGTCCCTGGTTCAATTCCCAGTCAGGGCACATGCCTGGGTTGCAGGCCACGGCCCCCATTTGGGAGTGTGGGAGAGGCAACCTATGTTTTTCTCCCTTCCTTTCTCCCTCCCTTCCCATCTCTCTAAAAATAAATAAATAAAACCTTTATAAAAAAAGAAACAAACTCAGATTTATCATAAGATTTCAAAGAAGCACCTGGAAATTTTATAAAAATCAGTATTTACTGTTTTCCTGAATACTTTGTTTTTATCTTAATCATAGTATTATAAAGTAATGCTTTTTAAACTGGGCCACATAAACCTCTCCCCCATCCTCCTTGCTTTATTCTAGGTGCCAAATACTTCCCTCTTCTGTGTGAGCCGTGATTTGAAACCCTTCAGGAAGGCTGTATGGAGTTATGGCATAAGTCAGTTGCACACTATGTTTATATTACACATTTTCCGAAACTTCATATAATCATAACTGATCTGACTTAGGAAAACAAGTGTTTGATATTTTAAAAGCCTCATGCATTGCAGCTTTAAAAAAAATATTGACTCTCTGGAAGGAGGAATGAGGGCTCGTCTCCCATAACGCTTCCAGCTGGAGCGGGGCTACCACCAGGCGGTAGGCTGTAAGGTCCCCTTGGGCTGTAGGAGCACGTGTGAAACCCCTGGAGTTGATGATCTTCAGTGGCTTTGTCACGGCTGGCCAGAAGTCCCTGAGGGTAACCGCTAACATGAGCTCCCACCCCTCTCACGGCTCCACGTGCGAGCTCTCCAGCCCCACAGAGCACGCAGCGGAAATAATCAAGACAAATTGGGGGCATTTCCCCAGAACCCAGACAGAGTCAGAGGAACATGGGCATCCTAACTGGGCCACCGTTTCATTTGGACACCTCCCCTCTCTCCCCGCCTCCTTGGCCCCAGGTCTTCCCTTCCTGGTCCATCTTCTCCCCTTCTTGGGATTCCTTTCTTTAAGGCCTGTCTTTAAACAAAGAACAGTCGGTAACAGGAACAGGCTTTGAGGGGCTCCGTTTCGAAAGGAAACGCCCCCTCAGCACAGACACTTCGCTGCAGCTGAGGGCACCAGGGGCCGGTCAGGAGGCGCCCAGGCCTGGGGCCAGTCCGAGCTGAGTGGGCCTCACGCCCACCAAGCATAAAGGGTCCCGAGGCCTCAGCTTCTCCTCTGGGACTGCAAACGGGGGAAGGAGCCCCAGAATGGGCAGAGACGGTAAATGTTGTGAATCAGGCAGAAAAAGGCAGCAGAGAGTCTTGCAGGGAGTGGAGTGGCACACCTATGCCTTTGGGAGGCTGGCTTCCTTTTGTCACTAGCTCTGGTGCAACATCTTAAAGACAAAAAAAACAAAAACAAAAACAAAAACAAAGGCGTTCCTTCCCTAAAGGCTCTTTTTGGCAGTGAGAGAGAGCTACTTCCTCATTTGTCCCCACTCCTCCACCCTGACAGGGCCTTTCCTCCTGGCCTCACCCTGTTCTCTGTGCTGCTGGGAGCTGTGGCCCCACAGGGAAGAAGAAGGTGACTGGTGGGAGGGCTCTGATGTGCAGGGTCGGACAGACAACGGAGGGACAGACGGGACCCCTTAGAGCCTCTGCTGGAAAACAGCCCGAGTTTGCCTCACACTCGCGTCAGCTCAGCTCTTCCTTCACTGCGGGTCAAGTTTTCCCATGACGTTTCTCCCGCTAGTCCAGCATTGGAGGGATATGGTTTATTTCTGTTTGGTTTTCACTCAAGTCCCAGAAAGGAGTTTCTTTTTTTTTAAGTTTTATTTATTTATTTTTAGAGAGGGAAGGGAGGGGGAAAGAGAGAGAGAGAGAAACATCAATGTGTGGTTGCTGGGGGCCGTGGCCTGCAACCCAGGCATGTGCCCTGGCTGGGAATCGAACCTGTGATGCTTTGGTTCACAGCCTGTGCTCAATCCACTGAGCTACGCCAGCCAAGGAGAGTTTCTTGTTTTAAGCTCATATTATCTTTATTTGTATTTGACAATGTCTACCATTAAAAAGTCAAAAACGCATGTTCAGCCTCACCTGGCTACCATTAGTGTTTGGATCAGCTGAGGGTCTGAGGTTCGAAATTCAGTTCTCTAAGCATGAACATTTCCGCCCCTGCGTACACACCGATGCACACCACACTCCAGGCGCTGCGGGGCGGTGGGGACTGTGGGGGAAAATGCGGATCTGGTTCTGCCCTCAGTTCGCTCCCTCTCTTGTCACCCACTGTCGTTGGTAATTCACCTGACGCTGGGAAGGGACCAGATGATCACCCAAAGTTTTCTTTCTGGTGGCTCCCTTGGGCGCAGAAGACGAGGCCCCATAGGCTCTTGGTATACACAACACCTCTGGGCTCCTCCTTCATGATCTCGTTCTCTGAGCGCCAGATCAAGGCCTGCAAGGGACCTGGGAATGAGCTGAGGAACTGGAATAAGATCAGGTTGTTAGCATTGGGGCTCAAGTGATTGGGAACATACCCGAGGCAGCTGATTCTTCTCCATCAAGGAGCAGCTGGGACAGTGAGCAGAGACCCAAGAGCAGGTTGGGAGCTGGGTGGGCACAGGGCGCCTATCCCCGGTCATCTTCACAGGTAGGGGGTCCGAATTAAACCCAGCCCGTTGGGTGGGCCCGGGGTGGGGGAGGCAGTAAGGCGCGGGTTTGTCTGGCTCCCAGCCTGTCTCCCACCGTGACCGCTGAAGAACAGAGGGAGAGGAGCGCGTCTTGCAGGGAAGGCGGAGAGGCTTCTAGTGGGAGCCGCACAGGATGCGATGGCAGAGAAAGGGGAGGAGGGTCGGGAGCATGTGCACGGGAAGTACCGAGACCCGGGAACCATCGCGTTTCTCTCGAGCGAGGCTGTCAGCCCTCTCTGGGGCCGCCCTCATCGGCGGAGCTTTGAAAAACGCTGGTGCCCAGGCACTGAGCTCCCAGGTGCGCTCACTGGTGTGGGGGAGGCCTGAGCACTGCTTTCTCCTTCAGGCTCCGCAGGTGGGTCTCCTGCGTAGCCAAAGTTGAGGACAAACAGCATCGCCATCATCTGGAGCCGGTTAGAAATGCAGAATCTTTAGCTACAGACCCAGTAAGTCACAATCTGCGTGCTTGGCAAGACCGCTGAGTGATCTGTAAGCCCACTAACTTCCACACACACGGCCCAGAGGCACAGCGGGCAGCGGAGTGGGAACTCGCTTAGGATGACGCTGGGCTCGCCCTCCCCTCGGGTCTAGCCTGCCTCCCCCTTTCCTGAATGATTCCTTTTAGCTCCTTCCTTCATCAGCTTCCCCTCCTCCTAATATTCCTCCTGTTTAGTCTTTGAACCCTTGGACCAATATGCCACCTTGCTCTGTTTGCAGCCATCTCTTTAAAATAAGAACACAAAACCTCACTGAGGATCTATTTATTGATTTTTGAGAGAGAGGAAGTAGAGAGGAAGAGGAAGGGGAGGGGAGAGAGAGAGAGAGAGGCACTTACTCTCTGCCTACCACACATACCCTACCTGGGGGTTGAACCCGAAACCTAGACATGTGCCCTGACAGGGAATTGAACCCGCAGCCTTTTGGTGCACAGGGCAATGCTCCAAACAAACTGGGCCACATGGCCAGGACGCCTCCTTTTCTCCTCCCAGGCTTCTGCCTGCCCTTGATTCAGAGGAGTGGCATGCCTGGAATGGGGTACACCCAGTGCTTCGGGAGCCACTGCTATCCAGGAGATCCCTACGGCTGTGTCCTCAGGACCGCATGGTTCTGCACAGGCGGCTCCCTGCCAGCCCTCCCCCTCCCCACCCGCAGAAGTTTCTGGCACAAATCTCAGCTTCACCCACTGAGCGAGGAGCCTGTGGTTCCCACGTCCTCCCGTGTCCACCGCCTGCCGCCGCCGCCAAAGCTTCTAATTGCTGCCACTTTGTGGGGGCTAAACTGCCTTCTCTGAATTTCTCAGCTTTCTATACTCTTGGATTTTAAACCTCTTTTAAAAATTTTTAAAATTATTTTGTATTGATTATGCTATTACAGTTTTCCCAATTTTCCACCTTTTATCCCCCCTCCACCCTGCCCCCCAACCCTCCAGCATTCCCTTCCCCCTTAGTTCATGTCCATGGGTCGTACGTATAACTTCTTTGAGTCCTCTGTTTCCTGTACCACTTTTTATCTCTCCCCATCTATTTTATGCCTACCAATCATGCTTCTTCTTCCCTGTACCTTTTCTCCCTTATTCCTCCCTTCCTCCTCCCCACTGAAGTCCCTGCATGTGATGCCCATTTCTCTGGTTCTGTTCCTGTTCTGGCTGTTTGCTTGCTTTTTGTTTTTGTTATTTTTCTTTTCTTTTAGGTTCATTTGTTGATAGTTATGAGTTTGTTGTCATTTTATTGTTCATTTTTTTAATCTTTTTACTAAGTCCCTTTAACATTTCATATAGTAAGGGCTTGGTGATGATAAGCTCCTCTAACTTGACCTTATCTAAGAAGCACTTTAAAGCCCTGGCTGGTGTACCTCAGTGGATTGAGGTCAGGCTGTGAACCAAAGCATCGCAGGTTCGATTCCCAGTCAGGGCATATGCCTGGGTTGCAAGCCATGGCCCCCAGTAACCGTACATTGATGTTTCTCTCTCTCTCTCTCTTTCTCCCTCCCTTTCCTCTCTAAAAATAAATAAATAAATAAGTCTTTAAAAAATAATATATTAAAAAAAGAAGTACTTTAGAAACACCCCTTCCATTCTAAATGAAAGCTTTGCTGGATAGAGTAATCTCGAATGTAGATCCTTTTCTTTCATGACTTCAAATACTTCTTTCCAGCCCCTTCTTGCCTGTAAGGTTTCTTTTGAGAAATCAGCTGATAGATAGCCTTATGGGAACTCCTTTGTAGGTGACTGTCTTCTGTGGCTGCTCTTAGGATTCTCTCTTTGTGTTTAATCTTGGGTAACTTAATGATGATGTGCCTTGGTGTGTTCCTCTTTGGGTCCAACTCCTTTGGGACTTTCTGGGCTTCCTGGACTTCCTGAAAGTCTATTTCCTTCACCAGATTGGGGAAGTTTTCCTTCATTATTTGTTCAAATAAGTTTTCAGTTTCTTGTTGCTGTTCTTCTCCCTCTGGCACCCCTACGATTCGGATATGGGAACGTTTCAGGTTGGCCCAGAGGATCCTCAACCTCTCTTCATTGTTTTGGATTCTTGTTTCTTCATTCTGATCCAGTTGGGTGTTTATCTCTTCTGTTCCAAATCATTGCTTTGAATCCTGGTTTCCTTCTTGTCACTCTTCGTTCCCTGAATGTTTTGCTTTATTTCATTTTGGGTATCTTTCATTTGTTCTTTCATTTTTTGACCAAGCTCAGTCAGTCCTCTCAGCATGTTGATTACTGGGGCTTTAGCTTCTCCATCAGTTAGGTTGGCAATGTCCTCATGGCTTAGTTCTGAGGTTTTGCTGTGTTCTTTCATTTGGGCCTTATTTCTTTGTCTTGGTGCAGCTGATAGGTTGTAAGGGGCAGGGCCTTAGGTGTTCACCAGGTAAGGCACCCATCTTTGCTGTGCTGTCTGTGTGGGAGGGCCCGGAAGGGGGCAATGCAGCTTCCTGCCCACCCACCTGCTCACCCTAGCGCACTTTCAGGCAGACTCTGGAGTCATACTGGAAGTAATTGTCACCAGGGCAACCCTAGCGGTGCAGTCTCAGGTTTCCCCTGAAGTCAGCCCCTCCTGTGCAGCTCTGCCGGCTGGACAGTCAGCCCCCCCTCCCAGCCTCCTCGCTGCTTCGGATTTTCTGAGTCAACCTTTTCTGAGTCAACCCCCGCAGTGTGCCTTTCCGGTCTGGTGGGTCCGGTTGATTTTTTTCATTAATGCCTTGGTGGCTGGAGTTCCATGCAGTTTGATTTTCTGGTGCCTCCAGTTGTTAATTGATGTTAGGTTGGTCGTTATCCTTCTTTTGGTTGTGAGAGGAAGCGAAGGGTTTCTGCCTATGCTTCCATCTTGGCCGGAACTCCTAAAAGCTCTTTTATTAGTTCACTTCAGTGCCTCATCATAAAACGTGAGCCCATCTAGGAGATGTTGTGGGCCTTCAGCGTGTTCTAGCTGGTGGTCAAGTCGACCCTGGGGGGCCTGGTGTTTCCTGCTGGCTCTCCTACTGGACCGAGAGTGTCGGGGGGACGCTTTTGTGGGCCCAGCCCTCCACTCGGTGCCCAGCACAAAGAGCACTCTCAATGCCCACTAGTTGGATTAGACGGTGTCTGACGGGCAGAATCAGCCCATTAAACAGAAAAAAAAAGGCACAGTCAATCTCTATGATAGACGGAGGAAAACTGTTTGCTTCTCCCAATGTTTCTGAAAACGGAGGATCAGAAATGGATCATGGGTACGCGAATTATAAAGTAATCTCACAGTCTATTTGACTTAAAGAGTCAAAAGTACCCCTTCACAGCAAGAACACTCTAACACTCCTTGACAGTCACTTTTTTTGCATTGATTCCTCACGGACGACAGGTTCTCCCCTCAAGAACACTGGTTGAGAACACAGCAATCTCCTCCCAGTGGGTACCTGGGAAAGCACTTGGCCCAGGGCACGCACTGACTCCCTGAGGTGCTGCTCTCACTGTTCACTTCACAAGGGACAAACCTGAGGTGTTAGGGGTGACATCGACAGAAAGTTTGCAGATGTTGGGGCCCCTTTTTGCACCCAGATGGTCTGAATCCCAGAGCCCCTGATCCGGTGCTGTCTGCTCACCTGCACTTAGGAATGAATGGGTGCCCTTTGGTGGGGAGGTTCACGAGGAGAAACTGACAACGTGTGGAGGTAAGTCGGTATCAGGGAGAGAGGGGCTGGCGTTTTGCCACCAGCCTCTCTGTTTCCCCTCCCCACCACTCACCCCAAGTACGAAGCTGCCCCCTCTTCTAGCACAAGGCTGTGTGGAGATCTGAAGTCCACTTTTGCTCCAGCACCAACTGGTATGGTGACCTGAACCCCACCCACAGCACCCAGAAATGCCCCCTGGAGGAGACCTATGAGAAGTAGACGGCTGGAACGTTCTAGAGCAGACTTTCCATGATGGTTAGAAGCCGTAAGCACCTCTAAACGACCTTTTCTTTACCAGGTCCTCTGCTGAGGTCGGATCAACTCCGCTGCTGCACCCCAGTCCACCCGACTTTGGGAAACACCACCTGGGAAGCCGCCGTGTTGCCAAGAGGAGTGCCAGCACCCGGCACCCCGCCCTTGCTTGATTTCCGACTCAGGGGCAGGCAGGGCGAGCTTCCCTTCTGCCCCTTTGCTCAGCTCGCTGGTTCCTCAGGCCCCTGAGATGGAAACCATGGTGATGACACACCCCTGCTTTTCCTGTCGAAAGAGGGCCTGGGACTCTGCATCGCAGGAGGGCGACCTTGGGAAGTTCTCAGCGTGTTTTTTCCAGGAAACTTGGGGGCCCTGCGCGCTGCCTCTCTACCCCAAGCTGGGCGACCCCTTCCGGCACAGCCCCGCGGTTTCGGACTCACTCCACTGTTTTTGCGGGCTGTCCTGCGGCCAGTGCCCCAGATGCGGGCGTTTGCTCGAGGAAGGCTGCGACCCCTCCGCGGAGTGTGCTGGGCCCCAGCCCACAGCCTGGACCCAGGCGGACGGTCAGGCAGCCGCGGGAGAGGCTGGCCCTGCAGAGCTCGGGAGCCGAACAACCACAGACACTGTCCCCTCGGGAACCTCCCAGGAGACCGAGGCTCCCCTCCGCGGGGATCCGCCTGCATCCCTCCCCGCAGAAGCCACCCCAGGGCTCCTCTTGTAAGCAGCGCGCACCCAGGAGAAGGCTGCTGGCGGGCGGCCGGCCGGTAGGGCGCTTGATGCGCTGGTCTGAGCCCCCAGACCTGCCCCTCCGCACGGAGGACCCCGAGTGCTTCCAGAGAAATGATCTCTTTTTTTGTTTCCCCATTTTTCTTAGACGACTTTAAAGCTTTTCAATAAAATTTTACCAAAATAATAAATTACCTTGGGCTTTCCTTTCATGGTCTGATTGAAGGGAGAAGGTGGGCGGACGGAGAGGGAGGGAGGCAGACCCTGCGCCGGAGACCCTGCAGTGCCTGGCAGGCGGTGTGGGGGAATGAGGGAGGACTTGGAAGGTTCCGGCCTCCCAGGCCCCCCAACGGCAGGAAATGGGTGCCCCCCAACCACAGGAAATGGGGTCTTGTTCGTGCTCATTACCCCATAGTATTTGATTTTGTGACTAAGTTACACTTGACCAGTTACAGTGCTGATGGGCATGATGTTCAGCGTGAAGGTTCCCTTAGCCTTCCTGGGTGAGTACACACATGGGCAGTGCTGCTGGTTCCGTAACCAGGGCCAGCATTGCTGGGTCACGCGGTCTTTGTGGGCAGCCTGAGGAGTGTTCACCTTAAACACAGGATGCTCGGTCATTTTCCCAGCAGCACGGGTTTGTTTGAGGACAGCAAAGAGTTGCAGTTCGGGACAAGCAAGCTACAGCAGAAGTCATTGGCAAGGGCAAAAAACAAAGGAAAAAAGAATGTTTCGTGGAGAAAAAGGAAAAAACGTTGGGAGGGGTTGATTTGAAGGAAAGTCCCACTGGAGAAAAGCAAGAGTTCAGGCAGATGACGGTTTCTCACTCCCCAGTGGAGGTGCGGGGTAGCTAGCTACTCCTTGCAGGAGGGAAAATGGACAGCCTCTGCCTTTGGGGCTTCTAATGCCTGGTTCTGTCCAGTTCAGTCTCCCGTTGGACAAGGGGAAGAGCTGTGTGAGAGCTCCCCCTTCTGGCCGCTCAACTCCTTTACAGTGCGGTTTCCCTCTGTTGCCTTTTCACAGCCGCTACTACCTACGCCACGGCCTTTTCTGTCTTTTTCGTTTAAGGGGGTGGATGTGTAGAGGCACAGAACCGTGGTTTTAATTAGCAATTCCTGATGACTAATGAATCCAAGCCCCCTTTATATGCTTATTGGCCCAGCTCCATTTTTGTCCCCAGGATTATTTCTGCCCACCAGGTCTGTATTACACACGGAGAGTAATGTTCCATGGAGCAGGCTTGGAACTTTTAGATACAGAACCACTTGTTTTGTGGAAGTCTGCCAGGAAGGAGCAAGCTAGGCCCACAGAGCCTACATTCTCTAGCTACAGACGACTATCACACAGGCATTTAAGAAGGGACCCGTGAGCTTGCCACGCAATTGAACAGATTCTGTTTCCTACGACTCATGTATTCTATAGGTGAACAATGTAATGTTTTTTAAAATTATATTTTCTTGATTATGCTCTTACAGTTGTCCCGATTTTTCCCCATTTGTCCCCCTCCACCCCGCACCCCCCACTCCCTCAGGCAATCCCCCACCATTGTTCATGTCCATGGGTCATGCATATAGGTTCTTTGGCTGCTCCATTTCCTATACTGTACTGTACATTCCCAGGGCTGTTCTGTAACTACCTGCCTGTACTTCTTAGCTCTCTCACCTCTTCACCCATTGTCCCTCACACCCCTCCCGTCTGACAACCACCAAAATGCTCTCTGTATCCATGATTTTTGTCTTCTGTTCTTTTGGTTTGCTTAGCTTGCTTTTCAGATTCAATTGCTGATAGATTGGTATTTATTGCTATTTTAGAACAAGGTAATGTTTTATAAGCTTTGTGGTCATCCATGATTTGACATTAAAGATTACATTTCTGGAAAGTTAACAAAAGTTTTTTGGTGAACAGTTGACTGTCTCTGGAAGGTACTTACTCTTTCCTGCTAAATGTACAACCGCAGACAGAGCCCACATACCCGTGATTTTAAATAAGAAGCTGCCTCCTCCTGTCTAAAGCCCTACATTACTCTTTTCTTTTAAACTCTGGTCACAGGGTAAATATTTTCTAATCTATCCATTATCTTACTGAGAAGAATAAAATTGGGATTTCAAAATACCTTACTTCTTGGTAAGGCTTCTCATCAAATATTCCAATGACCTATAATTTCTTTTAATAGTTACTAAGGCCAGGTAAGGTCTTTTTTAGGTTTATATTTTGTGTTTTCTGGAGCAGTCACTGCTGACATTCAGCCCTGTAACCTACTGTGCCACTAACTATATTCATAGCGACATGTGTGGCCTCTTCATGGGCTTGTATGCCTTCCTCTGCTTCAATATAAATCCTCCAAAGAGCTCTTACTGAGCACCCACTTGAAAGAATCCCATCACTCCTAAGGTTTTGATTCTTACTTAATTGCGTACTTATTGACTCCCCCATTACTAGGTCAAGTTCATGAAGTAGATGTCTTGTCTGTCTTCATGTTTCATCCCCAGCACCTGGAACAGTGCTAGGCCCCTCCCCAGTAGGTGCTAGAATGCAATCACCCCACAAGAATTGAAAGGACATTGTTTATTACACTCATACAAACTCAGCAGGGACACGCACGGCGTGTGTGAGACATGGCTCATTAGTAATATCTGCCTCGTCTTTCCCTCACTCTTTCTGAGCTGCTATCTTTGACCCCCAAATCTGTATCCACCCTGACTACTGGGATAGCCTACTATTTTTTTAACCTGAGATATTCTTGTAAACCCACGAAAACATGAAGGACACAGACAGGTTTTGCAGCCCTTTGAAGAAAGGGGACCCCAGTGATACAGAGGGGTGCCAGGGCCGGTGACTCAGCACCATAGCCAGCTGCCCACGGTCTTCTGATCTCTCAGGAATTTACTGAGAGTTTTTCAGACCTCAGCTCAGTCCTTTTATAAAAAGCAGTTTGGAAACCCTTAGGTGACAAAAGTTAGAGTGGACTTGGGTGGCACAGGGTTGGAAGGGGAGGCTTGGAGACCAGAAAGAAGGTAGAGAATTCGGTGCCAGGCTCCTTGCAGACAGAGCTGGGTCACCGATGACGATACGTCCCAAAGTGAGGCAGCTTTGCCGCCTTCTTTCCTCGCCATCTGCTTTGTCCCGGGTCTGGGAGCTCAGTAAGTCTCAAGAGTTCCTGCCTCCCTAAGCCCTTCCCATCCTCACATCCGTGTTTGCCCGGGGGCAGAGGCGAAAGCCTAGAGAAGCCAGGAGGAAGAAAAGTGTCAGCAGTAGCCTGCGGGTCGTTGAGGTGCCTAAGGAATTAATAAGAATGACTGAAGCCCCTTGGAAAGTGCTTTGTTCAGGTCCTGGCTGGTATAGCTCAGTGGATTGAGTGTGGGCTGTGAACCAAAGCATCACAGGTTCAATTCCCAGTCAGGACACATGCCTGGATTGTAGGCCAGGTCCCAAGTGGGGACCACATGAGAGGCAACCACACATTGATGTTTCTCTCTCTCTCTCTCTCTCTCCCTCCCTTCCCAACTCTAAAGAAAATAAATAAATAAATAAAATATTTTTTTTTAAAAAAGTGCTTTGTTTAGGATGGTGTTTAGTGCCCACCAGCCCCATTTGACAGATGCCCACCACTAAGTGTGGTTCTATTGTTACAGCATCATTCACTTATTTATTCGGCACCTCCTGTGTATGAGACCCATTTCCAGGTCCCGGGAATAAATACAGTGAACAAAAGAGACAGTGTTCTGCTTTCACGGAACACATCACTGAGCAGAGATATGAAATACAATAATAAGCGGCTTCCTCTACAGTGGGTGCCCAAATGAGGTGACGATAGTTTGAATGAGTTTTCAGAAGAGTGGACTAATTATTTTTCAATAAATCTCCTGGAAGTATGCTTTTCATTTGGATTCTCAAAAATTCACATTAAAGTGAGTTCTGGCTCTACTAGTGTAAATATGTTTCAGTATGTGTTTGGCAGTGTTTGCCAAAAAACTTAAAATGTCCAATAATGTCCCATCATGCTATTTGCAATGATTAATGCACCAGAGTTTAGGAAGCCAATTCAATGATTGTCAAACTTGACACTCATTCCTTCCTTAAGGGACTGACTTGGACGTTAGGTGCTGGAGGTACAGGGTCAGCAACCCACATGCAACCCCTGTCCTCGTGCAGCCTGGTGTCCAGCAGGACAGATGGGCGTGAGGGATGCCCCAGGGGACACAGAAGAAGTGAGCCAATCACACAGGCGCCCAGGAGGACTTCTCGGGTCAAGTCAAGTTGAAGGTGAAGACAAGGGGGAGTGATCTGGCCGAAGAGAAAAGGGAAGAAGCCCCGTGCGGAGGGATATCCCGCTCCAGGCGCTTGGAAAGTGTGTCTGGCCAGTTAGGGGCCCTTCCGTCCAGCGCCTGGGCCCTACTGGAGCCGAGAGAGGTGCGCGGGAGCTGCATCCTGGGGTGCCTGGCAGGCTCCCCTACGGATTTCAGACTTTGCCCTAAGAGCAAGGAAACACACACCGAGATTTTGTTTCATTTTGCTTTGAACTGGAGGGCGACTTCAATAGAATTGTTTCTGTGAAAAGATCCGCTTGCTGTGGAGAGTGGGCAACACGTTCGGACTGCCCCTGCAGGAGCCGTGTGTGTGTGTGTGTGTGGGGGGGGGGGTCCCTGTGAGGCGCGGGGGCGGCGTCAGGCCGGGGCCAAGGAGGGTGGGGTCGGGCAGAGGTGGAGGCGCACACGTGGCACTGTGTCATGGGGGCCTGGACGCCCCGTTCTGTGGCTTCCGGCAACAGCAAGCTGCGACACACTTGCTGGGTCCATTCTCATCCTTCTTACACGACCTCCGTCCTGAAAACTGCCTTCCTACATGTTCAGCATTAGCCAGGCTGTGTTATCACACTCTCAATTTAACATTGTATTTAATAGTTCCCCGTGGGATGTCTGCGCCTGGCATCCAGGGAATATTGCCTTCCAGGTCAAAGTTCTCAGTTTAATTACCAACCCGGGGACTGGAACTGGTCAGCACTCAGAACCTTCCAGGCCCTGGCAGGCGTCTTGGCATCGGCCCCACCCCACCCTCACCCCGAGATTTCCTGCTCCAATCCCCAGGTCGCCCAGCCTGTGAGCGCTCTTGCACTCCGGATTGCTTTTCAGGATGTGAGGCCCTGTACCAGGTGGGCCAGTCTCACTGAAGACCCCACGCCGCGTACCCTGCGGGAGGGAGAAGCGAGGGAGTGGGTGAGGGCATCTCTCCACGCGCTGTCCCATCAGACCCGCTCACTCCTTCCCGTTGTATCCAGCTGCCAGAGCACAACCGGGGCTTCCCTTTCCCCCCCTTGGAACGAGGATGCCCTCCCTCTTTGCCGACAAGAAGAAGTGCAGACCCTACCAGCCCCAGGTTCCTCTTCTAGGCGGCTAACCACGGTCTCCTGGAGGCAGAAAGGAGGAGCTAAAACCAGTCCTGTTCCTGGCTTCCAGGGCCGGTCTTGAGGCAAATAGTTCTCTGGTGCTCCTGGCAGGCAAAGCCGTTGGACCAGGCTGGGGTCCTCCTGCCCTTAGTAAGGACGGTGGATGCACAGCAGATGCGAGTTAATTGCTACAAAAAATCTTTTTAAAAATATATTTTATTGATTGTGCTATTACAGTTGTCCCATTTCCCCCCTTCTCTCCCCTCCACCCTGTACCCCCTCTCCCACCCACATTTCCCCCCTTTAGTTCATGTCCATGTGTCATACTTATGAGCTCTTTAGCTTCTACATTTCTCATACTATTCTTACCCTCCTCCTGTCTATTTTTTCCCTACCATCTATGCTACTTATTCTCTATACCTTTTCCCCCTCTCTCCTCCTCCCAGCCCCCTGTTGCTAACTCTCCATGTACCCTCCATTTCTGTGGTTCTGTTCCTGGTCTAGTTGTTTACTTAGTTTCTTTTGCTTTAGGTGTGGTTGTTAATAATTGTGAGTTTGCTGTCCTTTTACTATACGTGCCTTTTCTTTATCTTCTTTTCTTAGATAAGTCCCTTTAGCATTTCATAAAATAAGGGCTTGGTGATGATGAACTCCCTTAACTTGACCTTATCTGAAAAGCACTTTATCTGCCCTTCCATTCTAAATGAGAGCTTTGCTGGATAGAGCAATCTGGGATGTAGGTCCTTGTCTTTCATGACTTGGAATATTTCTTTCCAGCCCCTTCTTGCCTGGAAGGTCTCTTTGGAGAAATCAGCTGACAGTCTGATGGGAACGCCTTTGTAGGTTACTGTCCCCTTATCTCTTGCTGCTTCTAGGATTCTCTCCTTCATTTTTACCTTGGCTAATGTAATGATGATGTGCCTTGGTGTGTTTCTTCTTGGGTCCAACTTCTTTGGGGCTCTCTGAGCTTCTTGGATTTCTTGGAAGGCTGTTCCCTTTGCCAGATTGGGGAAGTTCTCCTTTATTATTTGTTCAAATACATGCTCAATCTGTTGCTTTTCCCCTTCCCATTCTGGTACCCCTATAATTCGGATATTGGAACATTTAAAGGTGTCCTGGATGTTCTTAAGCTTTTCCTCAATTTTTTGAATTCTTATTTCATCATGCTTTCCTGCTTGGTTGATTCTATCTTCCTTCTTATCCACTGTATTGTGTTGAGACTCAGTTTCCTTCCCTTCACTATTGGCTCTCCTCTGTATATCTTTCTGCATCTCTTTTATGGTAACCTGCATCTTTTCATCTAAATTGCACCCAAAATCAATCAATTCCGTGAGCTTTCTGATCACCAGTGTTTTGAACTGTGCATCTCATAGATTGGCTATTTCTTGGTCGCTCAAAAGGATGAGTCCTGGGGGGACTGATATGCTCTGTTGGAAACATATCTTTCCCTTTCTCAACTTTTTTTTTCCTGGTCTGGTCGCTCTTCTTATGGTGGGGGGCGGAGCCTTAGGTGTTCACCAGGGCTGGGCACCCCGGTGGCTAGATTGTGACGTTATATGTGGGGGCGGGGGTGGAGGCGGGAGCTGGGATGGGAGGGAACAATGGTGGCAGTTCCGTTCTCCTGGGCTCACACATTTCCCTGGGCTCCTGGGCTGCGACCTCTGCCCTGGTCCACAATCGCTGCCCCACTGGGTCCGCCAGCCGCAGGTTGCGTACTCAGGGACCCCCGCTGCGTTCTTGCACCGCGATGGCTGTCACGCTGATTTCATGCCAAATTTTCCCTGACCTCCGTGCGCCGCCGACCCACGCCAACCCTGCGCCTGCCTGGCTCGTCTTCTCCTACCAGTCTGGATGAACATGCCTACTTCAACTTCTTGGCTGTCCAACTTCCATTCAGATAAATCCTCTGTCAGTTCTGGGTGTTATTCTGTTTGTAAATTATTGTTCTAATCTTGGTTGTGCGAGGAGATATGGTGCGTCCACCTATGCCTCCATCTTGCCGGAAGTCCTACAAAAAATCTTTGGCAAGATGTTTCCAATGAAAAGTGTACTAAACTGTAAAGTGTTGTTAACCAAGTATCTACTGTCAAAGAGTTTCGGTTTTGTGGTCGAGTGAGGCAAACACAGAGCTCCAGGTGACTGTCAAGCACCGTTGCCAAGGGCACTTCGCAGAGCCCTGCCGCTCCCGGGGCCCCATGACCTCCTGTGAAGGCAGCGTGGGTGAGGGAGGCTAGCTGGGCGCAGGGACCCCCAAGGAGGATCCGCACAGGCGGGGTGGCAAGGCTGCTTTAGAGTTATACTGACATCTAGTGGAGACAGCACATACTCAGGAGCTCCCTGGATTGTCCTGTTAAACCTACTTGCGACGTCAGGGGTCACTGCAGCACGTCGACTCTGTGAAGGATCAGCCTGGGATTTTCAGGAGAATAATGGCTGAGAAATGACCGTATGCGTTCTGAGATCAAATAGTGATGTAAATGAAACCTGTAAATGAAAAATGGTAAGTAAGAGTAAAGAGCGAATACAAGAAACGTGCTCAACCTAGACCCTTTACTGGGGGGGCAGAGTTTGCAACCCCAAAATAGGCCCTTTGGGGGTATTGATTATTTCAAGCTGGTTATTTTTAAGAAGCCAAACACTAACGACCCTTTTATTTCCAGCTGCCTAAAGGGATTTGGGTAGAAAATCCTGCTCCAGGAAGGGAGGCTCCTCTGAACTGGGGTGAACCACCCCCACTTTTTTTTAAAGATTTTATTTCTTTTTAGAGAGGGGGAAGGGAGGGAGAAACAGGGAGAGAAACATCAATGTGTAGTTGTCTCTCACATGGTCCCCACTGGGGAACCTGGCCTGCAACCCAGGCCTGTGCCCTGACTGGGAATCAAACTGGTGACCCTTTGCTTCCCAGTCCGATGCTCAATCCCCTGAGCCATGCTAGCCAGGGCTGCCCCCACTTTTTGACCAAGAGTGAGGCCAGGGGAGCCGGGTCTCTCTGCTGTACACTCTGCCCCGACAGCCGGACCATGCTCTTTGCCAGAGGTAAAGGATGCTCACCGTCTCTGGGGCCGTGTGCCTGAGCGTGTTCCTTCTGCTCGCCTGCCCACCGATGGGCGTTCGACTCCTCACAATAACAACTTCAGGTCACAACGTAAAGGCTGTCAAGCTCGACAATGTAAACATAAAGATACTTCAGGCAAACGCTTTGGTGGTAGGAGAAAGGAAGAGAAGGTGGAGAGAAAAGTCTAGGAATTTTCATATCTTAATTTTTCACCCTGGGGGCTCTGGGGAGACTCTAGATGGCTGCACTAGTGAGAAATGGAAATAGTTGGGGTGTGTTATTTAAAGTTCGGGGTGCTCAGTAAAGGGTGTGAAGTCGTGACACAACCACTGAAAGCTTAGGGTGGGCGAATCCCTGTGTTCCAGAATAGGCGTCTGGGTCGCTTCAAGTGCACGATCCGCACAGAGGTTTCCAGAATGAGCCTGTCGTTTGGACTGGGGTGGGGGGGGGCGGGGGGGAAGGCCTGTGGGACTCAAAGCCGAAGGATTTAAAAATGGTTACTTCTGAGAAGCAGAACCCAAGTGTGGGTGGCGGGGGTGGGGGGCTGAAAAGTGTGTTATTTGTACATTGTGTACTTTGATTAAAAAATAAAATTGGGCCCCGGCTGGTGCGGCTCAGTGGACTGAGTGCCGGCCTGTGAGCCGAGAGGTCACCGATGGGATTCCTCGTCGAGGCACCTGCCTGGGTTGCGGGCCAGGTCCCCAGTTGGGGGGCTGTGAGAGGCAGCCACACATTGATGTTTCCCTCCCTCTCTTTCTCCCTCCTTTCCCATCTCTTATGAATAAATAAACAAAATCTTTTTAAAAAGTGAAATAAAGCTGGACTGGTACATTCCGTCACAGAGTAAGGCTCCGTATGGTGAGGCAACTGTAGAGAGCTGGGATGGGCTAGAAGGGCCCGCGGTTTAGGGTGAGAGCCACACACGTGAGGGTGCCCTTTGTCTTTGGGACGGGGGGGGCAGGACAGTCCTACAAGCCACAGGGCCACTCAGGGCCGTGGGCAACGCAGGTGGTCCAGCCATGCCAGGTGAAGGAGGTGCCCAGGTAGGCGGCAGGTAGCTGGCACCCGCAGGTCCATCCCATTACGGAGTAGGGGTCAGTGGTCACGGAGCAGCCACGAGCCCGGGCTCCATGTGCCAAGGGCAGGGGCTGCTTGCATTGGATGGGACTCACTCCTCTGACCTCCGTGGCTGAAGTCAGCACCGCCGGGAGCACACGGGATCACTTCCCTGTCAGGAAGGGGAGTTTCTGGGGCGGCACGAGGGAAGGGGCACGTGCCGGTCGGACAAAAACAGCAGATGTGCGGCACGCCCTCCGGGACGCTCTCCTTCCTGCCGCTTGCCCTTCGTACCGTCCACGCACCACTTTCTCACGTCACCCAGCATCCCTTGAAGAGCTGGTGTCTTGTCACCGCGTAATACCCTGCCCTGTGTGGACACTGTGCTAGGTCTCTGGCGCCGCGGTACAGATGACCCCCACATTTAGCAGCTTAAAGCAAACTAAAGAAGTATTCATTCGCCCACAGTTTCTGAGAGTCAGGAGTCTCAGTGCGGCTGAGCTTGGCAGGTCTGGCCCACGGTCTGTGCTGAGGCTGCTGTCAGCTGTCAGCCACAGGCCCTGAGACCTGACTGGGGCTGGGGGCCCTCTTCTCTGCTCCCCCACGTGGTGGAGGCTCCCGTTCCTCACCTGCTGGGTCTCTCCAGAGGCCAGGGGCTGACTGGCCACCCCAGAGTGCACGGTCCTTGGCAGGGGAGGCAAAAGGAGAGAGAAGCTGGCTCTGGCCCAGCCCGCGCGCTACAGGCTTGTTTGGCTCCAACAGTGCAGCTCAGAACCACAGGAAGCTTAAAGCCCTCGGGGCCACACTCAGGGGAATGGCATGGGAGTGCTTATACCCCCTTCTCCATTTTTCAGCTGAGCCATGTGCGGGAGGGGGAATTATGCCTGGGACTCAAAAGCCCCAGCAGAACAGAAACCCCGACGCCCACCCACAGCAGGGACCTCTCAGTGCACCCTCACACAGGCCCTCCCCTCCCCCACCTCGCTCTGCAAGCTCCCTGCCTCCTGATACAACCTCTCAGAGAAACTCCTCACACGGAGTGCTTAGCTCAGGGTCTGATCTCAAGGGATACTAAATAAGTCAGCCTGGTGGTATAATTATACAGCAATCATCCTGTTTAAAATCTTAAACTGCCAAGGCCCCCAGAAGGCCAAGGATTCTTTGCTCCCCATACACAGGGCATGGCGTACATATTCTGTTTTGCTGTGCTTCTGAACCATTAAACCCCAGCACTTCCTCATTTCCTTGACTAACACATTGCAACAAGCTGCATAGTATAATAGAAACCATTGCTTCCCAGATGCAGTTTTTGAAGCTATATATTTGGAAATATCATAAGGGTTTTTCCTCCAAGAAAAAGATACTAGTTGAGATCCTGCACCTACATGGCATCTTTTCTCCTGGGGAGTCAAGGCCTGAGCTCTGGGGGCAGGTCCAGGCCCCCAGGGAACAGGATGCAGCCAATGAAACAGGAGGGGCTCAAACCGACTGCTGTGGTCATTGTCCCAGAGCCAGACACTCAGGACCCTTTCCAGTTTGCTAATGTGTCAAGTCTAATAAACAAAGGACAAACAACAGCCTAAAGTCTCCTGGGTGGGGCCAAGTATGTGGGGGGGGAACCCCAAAACCTTTTACTCACTATAAAAATGGAGAGGAATGTCTATGTAGTCATGCAGAGATGCAGGGATAGTTTTAGACTTAAATTTTATTCTCACTAAAACAAAAACAAACTAGGAAACAACTAGAGCAGGAACAGAATCACAGAAATGGAGATCACATGGAGGGTTATCAGTGGGGAGAGGGTGAGGGGGAGAATTGGGGAAAAGGTACAGAGAATAAGAAGCATAAATGGTAGGTACAAAATAGACAGGAGGAGGTTAAGAATAGTATGGGAAATGGAGAAGCCAAAGAACTTACATGTACGACCCATGGACACGAAACAAGGTGGGGGGTGGGGGTAGGAAGCTGGTGGGAGGGGCTGCGGGGTGGAGGGGAATAAAGGGGAGAAAAAAATGGGACAATGGTAATAGCCTCATCAATAAAATATATTTTAAAAATGGAGGGGAATGTCCTTTTAGTCATACAGAGATGGGATCGTCAAATTAAATTTAATTTGAGCTCAATTTTATCCTCATTAAAATTCTCAACATTCAGAAAGGATGCCAGCCATCTCCCAGGACGGCTGTCTGTTACAACATTTGTGTCAGAACTTAAAATAGTTCCCCAGGGGCCTGGCTGAACTGCAACTATGAACTTACTGTGACTCACTGCATATGAAGAGATTAGGGTCAAATGTGTAAGTAGACACTAATATGTAAACACTGAGAATATTTTGGTGAAATGGAAAACACTTCTATCATATAAGGAACCACTCTAATTTATGTTTGGATTTTTCACAAATTGGATTTTCTGGTGAACCACAAATTGCCTGTGCTATTAAAATGAATCAACATAAATTTAGCTAAAAGCAACAGCAACAACAAAAAAAAGACAACTTGAGAGTCTAGTTAAGTCTTTGGAGCATTAGAGTAGGCCAAGGAAGAAATAGTGTTTTTTTTTTTTCAAAAATAGAATCTCCAGGAAATTTCTCAGACTTTTATTACTACTATTTATTTATTTTAGAGAGGGGAAGGGAGGGAGAAAGAGGAGAGAAACATCAATGTGTGGTTGACTCTCATGCACCCCTTACCTTGCCTGAAACCCAGGCACATGCCCTGCCTAGGAATTGAACCAGTGACCCTTATGGTTCATAAGCTGGCACTCTATCCACTAAGCCACATCAACCAGGGCTTTTATTAGTACTTTCAAGGCAACCCTAGTAGCTGAAGATCAAGATTGAGTCACAACTTAGATAATTCTTCTATTTCTCGGATATCTGCCTGGGTCATTGGGTGCAAATCAAAACTAGGACTCTAGTAATTTATCGCCCTTCCAATGTCCAACTGTCTGGTACCTAAAGATTATAAACAGCTTAGGGAGAGGGCCTTGACCTCTGGGAGATAAGTGAAACTCTGCTGGGAGAGGAGTTTACAGCCAAGTCCATGCTGGAGGTTCAATCTCTTACCAGAGGCGTCTGCAGGGAAAACGTCGCATTAGCACTTCTAGACCCAAGCTTCCCTTTGCCAGGCCAGAGCTGGGGTCTGGGCTCTTCCCGGGGCGGGGGCGGGGGGGGGGGGGGCGTCAGCGGCCAGCTTTACTTCAAGCTCCAAACTAGAAGAATTCTACCCTTTCTGCTTTCCACTCTACTCTCCCCATTCCTGCCCCAGATGCCCCCCGCCCGCCCCCCGCGTCCCTGTCCTCACCGCCAGTCCCACCCTGCACACGCCACGCACACACACGTGCTCTCCAGGGTGGGGAGGCGAGGCCCCAGGAAAGCCACACGTGCGCGCACGGACGTACGCACACAGACTTGTACTTGGGAGCAGGAACAGGGACCCCAGAACACCGTTCACTAGGCACGAGCCTACCGGGCGCTTTTTCATCTCAGCCGCCGGGGGATCCCAGACGCGGAGTGTCCCGGAGGGAGAAGGTTCGGGATGAGGACACGCTCGCTCCCTCCTCTCCCTTCTTTCTCAGGGAGGGGCCGCCTGCTGGCTCCACGCTTCTCCTAGGGAAGCCAGGTTGTGTTGTTCTGGAACTAGCCCCCGGAATTTTAAGTAGCTGGCTTTGGTCCTTAAAATAAACTATGAGGGTTTTTCTTTTCTTTCAATCTTCTCTTTAGAAAACACCTAAAAGAGAGTTATTTTTGTGCTTTGGGTCGTTAAATTTCATATTATGATCATTTTAAAAAACTGTAAATGTGTATCTTGGTCCACAGGACAGCCTCTGGCATCTCTGCGGGCCGGGGAGGTCTCCTTCCGCAGCTTTGGTTTCGCTCTGCTGACTCCATGGCGGCTGACAAAGGGTCCGTGGCTGTAACTTGATCCTGAATAATTCTCAAGGTTAATCGTTTTTTCCCTCTTGCCTCTCTCTTCCTTTCTTTCCTTCCCTTCCCTTCAAGTCTGCAGTCACCACACCAGGAGGATCGGACCTTTCCTGGCCCAGCAAGCCCACTGCCATCCAGGGATTCTGCCCCTGCCCCCCCGCCCCCCCCCCCTCTGCTGCACGGTGCCTGTCACTTTCTGGGCTCCTCCTCCTGACCTGGAGCCCCCTTTGCTAGAAGGTCAAATGCTTGAAGAAAACACATAATAAAACAGCCAGTAGGCACTTGAAGTTTTGAGCTCTCTGTTGTACCCTGGCCTGTGACCTCACTCCCTGTGTTGTTGACGGGAGAGACCTGGTTGTTCTTGCTGACGCATGTAAAGAATTACACATCAGCAAATCTAGTCGCATGTAATCAGTTTATTAGTGGCCTGTTCCCATGGAAGAGAACAGGACTGGGTAGAGTAGGGGGTGAAAGGCAAAATTTCAGGGCAAAGCAGGGTGAGAAAAGCGAGAGAGGCTGGAGACCAGGGTGGCAAGCCCCTGGGCAGCCTGAGGCCGGGTGGCCAGAGGCCCTGTGGCCCGAGAGCCAAGAGCCCCCTGAGCCCATGAGAGAGAGAGCATCCTGAGCTCCAGAGAGAAAGAGATAGAGATAGAGAGAGATAGAGAGTGTGCGTCCTTTGTTCTCAGGACTTATATAGTTGGTGGGCTAGAAGGAAAAAAGTTACATATTGATTAACGGGTAAATGTGGCACCAGCTTTCCTGGGGGTCTGTTAGCCCGAATCCTTATCTTGCTAATATAGTGTTTCCTATGATGTTGGAACACCTGGCAATATTATCAGACCAGGCTTAGGACTGCTGAGTTAGCGTGTGAGACTTGTCTCCTTCCTCCTCCCTGCCTCGGTTTACTATTTCTTCCACCTAATTGGTAAAAGGTGTTTCCTGGCAACCCGGGTGCTAAATGCCGGCCAATGACAGTATTGCCGTCTCAGAGTTCTTCCTATGCTGTCTCCTGCCTCAGTATGATCTTGAGTTTAGCAGACCTCAGACAGAATCACCATAGTCACCCATGGCCTTCACTTTCTCCTTCTCCTTCCCAAGGCCCCTGGACCCTCAAGCGCTCTGCAGCCATCGGGAGCTGAGTGGCAGGCTGATGGCCGCAGGCGGACCGACTGACCGCCTGTGGTGGTGGAGGCCCACACGGGCTGTGCTCGGTGCTGTCTCACTTCCCTCTCCAGGGGCCCTACGCAGGTTGTTACTTTAATTCCCAATGGCAAGGCCGAGGTTCCGGGAGGTTCAGTTGCTTGTGCGAGATCAATGGCTCATTAGAGCCCGGACTGCACTGCCTGCGTCTGGACTTCACTGGGCGCAGCACACCGGGAGAGCGGTCCCGGTTCCCCGAGGGTGCAGGACAAGGGCCCGCATGCAGCGTCACGGAGCTGAGTGCTGCGGCCATGTCTGGGCTGTGCCCTCTCTTAGGTGTGTGAGCGGGAAACTCGAAGCAGAACACCAGCGTCCTCCTCTGCAAGGTGAGATGGGATGGGGTCCCCTCTAAGACCCCCTGCCGCCATGCCAAGGTTGTGGTGTCTCCTGAGTCTAGACGAAGGCAGGGAGGAGCTTTATCAGTAAGCTCCTGGGTAGGTGCCGGTTATGCGGTGGAGAGAAGGGCATCGGGCTTTCTTGTGCACATAGATAGATGGCGTGTGCCCGAGGCTGGGCCTGATGAGTCTGACTGTGTCTCTAGGGACCGCGGCCCTTCTGGTTGTAGCTGGTGGACTGACGGCTCCCTCCTCTTCCCTGTGTCGGAGGCCCTGCTCTGAGCGCATGCTGCAGCCCTGTCCCTCCAGTGCACTCACTCCCTCCCCTCGTCCTCCTGCCCCTCGGTAATGCAACTTGCCCAGACCTGAGGCTCCCCCAGACCGCCGCACCCTTCACATGGGGGTTTCCAATGTCAGGATGTGGGTGGAGAAGAAAGGAAAGGATTGGGCTGTGGACTCCACCCCAATGTGTCCTCCTACTGGGCGTTAGGAGCCAGATCCTTCTATTTGGAGTCTCATGTCCCTGTGCTAACAAGGCCGTCTCTCCCTCCCTCCCCCGCACTTCTGACCTTGCACCTGGACTTCTCTGGGGCCGTGCTGGGAGGCTGACCTATACCTGAGCCTTCCTGCCGCCATCTATACAACTCCCCCAGGACCGTGTCTTCCTAAATCTCATGTCCCAAGTGACAGTGTAAGCTACCATTTGTTGGAGGTCTCAGCAGGTGCCCCGCCTTTGAATAGCAGCCTTAGGTAGGTTATTTAACTTGATGTATTCCTCCCCACCCTTTGGTCAGCCAGCATTACCCCACTGCTCGTGAGAAACAGCAAGTGAAAGGCAGAGATAATGTGCAAACCGGTGTTGCTGACCGAAAGAAAAAAGATGAACTTCCCAAGGCTATTTGACATGACCCCGAGTTCTTAACTAAAAGTTAAGACACACACTTCTGATCAGAGAAGTGACCTCGGTGTGCAGTGGGGCCTCTCACGGAACGTCTGAGGTCATGATCATCCCAGCTGAACCGGGAGAACCAGTATGTTTACTGACCTGTATTTCACAATGATTCCTTGCCCCCTCTCGCATATGCCCCACCCTGGTAGATATCGACCAGCTGTTAGGAAGGCAGCGACGGGATGGGCTAAGTCACAACCAGGCCGCTGGGTTTGCTGTGTCTCGTTTTGGTTACCTCGGTTGTGTGAGAGATCAAAGACCTCAAACTACTGACTTTTCCTGCTTCCCCCTACCCTGTCTCCACATGGAATCTTAGCACATGCTAAGTTTGTTGCTAGTTTGACAAGCAGTTTTCCTCTCTTGTTCCTCCTTGAGCAAGGCACCAAGGCCCAATTTTCCTCCTTGCCGTGTCCAGCAGATCCAAAGCAGACTTTGTCTGCGCTCCTCCAATGCAGTGCCAGGCCCCGTAAAGGAAGACAATTAACCCCAAGGAACCTCTGGCTGGTGGGGTTTCTGGCTGGAAGGGTTTTCTGATTCCTCTGAAGTCACCTGTCAGGTGGGCATCCATCCGTCTGCTTGGGGAGCAAGTATTGGGTGGTGCAGGGGGAGGAGGAGGAGGAGGAGGAGGAAAAGGAGAAGAGGAGCCCCTGAACTCCCCGGGGGAGGGGGTAGTGGTGATGAATCCACTCCCCAGCCCACTCACTTATCTTCTGGGTTATACCCTGGAAGTAATGGATCGAGAGCTTGCTCATCAAGGTTGTTTATCCTGGTCTGACTCCTGGCTTCTTGTTGCTGCAGGCCCAGACCTGTGCCCACCCACTTCCTGTTTTCAGCTTGTCCCCAGGGTCTGCTTCCTTTCCCTGTGTCCTCTGTGTCCTGAGAAAGAGGAAGCGCAGGAGGAGGAGGGCGACTCTACCAGCTGGTTGGAGTCCAGGGCTTGGGATGGGGGCTGGTGGGGGGGTGGGGGGTATTGGCTCAGCACTTCCCGCTAGGGCAGGGTGTGCGTGTCCCATGTCCCCGGGGGGGGAGATCCTGGATCTGAGGTGTCTGGAGATCTAGGGGCAGGACAGAGTGTGGCAGAAAAGGGGAAATCCATCAGACCACCAGGATCTGGAAAAAGAGGTCTCAGCACCGTGACAAGCAGCCCTGTGTCGCCGGCCCAGGGAAAGGGGTGAACAGAGTGACTTCTGTCCCCATACATTTGTCCATGAGGGCACTCTCCAGTGGGATGAGAGGTTATTTTACTTTTACATCAAGTTACTAACTTTAGATTTGTTAATCATTCGGTGCGTGGAATACTCAAGTATTCTAAGTCACTTTTTGCTGGGACTTAGAATATTTCCTTTCTGGGAACCTTGTAGCGGGGGTAGGGAGAAAGGGCATGAACACCTCACAGCACCCACACACAGGCACCGCCGGACCCACCTCAGGCGGCTACAGGCCTCGGAGGGGGTTGCATCCTGTGTAAGCGTGGGGGTGGGGGATACACGCTCTTCTTTCCTATGAGGCTGTTGTGAGGACTGCATGGGGTTACAGATTTCATTTTCTTCCCCGAAGATGTTTACCCAAGGCCTACTCTGTGCCCGCCCTCCTCCGGGCTGAGGGCGTTCTCTGGGAGCAAGGTAGACGGGGACCTTGATGTCAGACAGGGACATTCCGTACAAGCATCCGTGGTTTCTGATCTTTTTAGAAAAACATTAAAAATTAGCCCTGCTGGTGTGGCTCAGTGGATTGAGTGTGGGCTGTGAACCAAAGGGTCACCAGTTCGATTCCCGGTCAGGGCACATGCCTGGGTTGTGGGCCAGGTCCTCGGTAGGGGACATGTGAGAGGCAACCACACACTGATGTTTCTCCCCCCCTCTTTCTCCCTCTCTTCCCCTCTCTCTCTAAAAAACAAAGAAAGTATGCTTACCATGAAAAAAAAACATTAAACATTAGGTAACCCTTTGTTCAGTTGTTCAGTTATAATCATACCTGGAAATCCATATGTAAAGTAAAAAAAAAGGATGTTAGAGCAGAGTCTAGAGTTCTGCTCCATTACCCCAACCCCAGTCTCCCGGTGGGCTTTGGAAGCGCTTTGAGAACTACATCAAGAAATTTCTTCACGTGCGCGCACACACTACAAACTGAGACCATAATGACTCCCCACTGCGCAAACACCCCGTGTAGTCGATGCTGCTGGGCCCCCCCCCCAGCCCCCTGAACTGCCTGGAGCCCTCGCCCCACCCCCTCTGCCGTGAGTGGGGGCCGTCAACGGGCCTCTGACCCCCGTGAGAGCACCTGCCCATGGAGAGTGGATATTCCATCCTCCATGTAGTTCAGTCTCAAATTGAAATGCCTCTTGGATTGTCAGGAAAAAACTGAAATAAGTTCCTAATCAAATAAAAGTGTGGGAAGAATTATTTTTGCTCACAAACGATTTGTCAGTTTTTCAAAATACCAGCACATAATGTGCCCAGAACATCTGATAAAGGTCGCAGGCGTCCATAATTCCGGCTTGGTTTTTCCCTAAGAATTTGACACTCAGCCCTTTCGTGGAGGCGGGAGGGAAGCGGGGAACGGGCCCTTGCTGGCGGCAGTCCCTGGGGGTGCACGAAGACCCGCCGCCGGCACAGGCCCGCGCAGCCTCCCCCGCCCCCGCCCGAGCCCTTGGGAAAGCGGGCGAAGGACTTGCAAACCCCTTTCTGAAAAGCAAGCGAGACGAAACCTCAGAGGGGCCTGCTGCGAGCACAGGCCGTCCCAGGTCGACTTTGTTTTTGGAAGCTGCCGCGCTTCCGTCCACCCAGGGCTGTGCCCTTTCCTCGTTTTGCAGAAAAGCGCGGGCTGAGACCGAGGGGGAAGGGACCCCGAGCGTTGGCAATACGTCGATACACACACACATTGCTCAACAGAGAAGGAAGCGTGCCCCGGAGTGACCATTTCCAGAGAAGAAAGCGTGCCCCAGAGTGACCATTTCCGGCGTGGGGGACCTGCAGCCCCCCTCCCTTGTCAGTGGGGACAGGACCGAAGGGGGCGCTGTCTCCCTGTTGCCCAGGAGACGGCCCAGGGACGCCCCGCAGTTTGTCTCCTGGGGGTCCTGCGCGAGTGATCAGTCCACATGTGGACACCCGAAGGCTTGCTGATTCTCCTTTCCGTGTCAGCGTGTACGTCTCACACGTTTTAAAATTGAAGGTCTAAGGTACCGGTTTTATTAATGGGAAAACTGGATGGAAGAGGGGTGTTTGGAGCAAAGGCCAAAACACGGCTTCCTTCTCTCTTCCCGGTTGGAGTTAACCCGAAACAGCTGGGCCCGCCGGAGAGGGAGGGGGGCGCCGACGGGGGGGGGGGGGGCAGGGGGGAGGGGAGGAGACTCCGAGCCCTAATGGCTTCCTGCTGGCAGTCCTCCTCCCAAAACTGCCCCGCACCACTGGAGCAGAGGACCCTGCACCCTCTCGCGTTCCCGTTTCTCCGCCTTCCCGCGGCCACACGCACCGCCGTGTGCCGTGCTGGGCCTGGGTGCCTGCAAGCTCGCTGTCAGTGTGAGCCTGGGGAAGTTCAGTGTGAGCCTGGGGAAGTTCAGTGTGAGCCTGGGGAAGTTATTTAACTTTCCGGGCCTCTCGGCTGTAAAAAGGAGATGATAATCCTTTGGCGTCTGGAGGATCACTTCGGATAATAATCCATTTAAAGCACTGGGAACTATGCAAGCAAACAGTAGATTTCGGCCATGCGCCCCGCGCTCGTAACCCCTTCGGGGTTCCCCAAGGCCCTCTGATCAGAGATCCCGGGGTGAGAGAGGCCCTGTATATAAGCAGCTAATATATAAGCAGCTAAATGGGGCCGTGGAGAAAGAGAATTTGTCAGCAGAATCCTCTACTTTCTGGCCATTTCCTTTTTTTTTTTTTTTTTATTTTTAGAGGGGGAAGGGAGGGAGGGAGAGAGAGAGAGAGAGAGAGAAACATCAATGTGCGGTTGCTAAGGGTTATGGTCTGCAACCCAGGCATGTAACCTGGCTGGGAATCGAACCTGCGACACTTTGGTTCGCAGCCCGCGCTCAATCCACTGAGCTACGCCAGCCAGGCCTTTCTAGCCAGTTCTGAAGATGCTCAGAAAGTCAGCGGCAGCGGCTGGTCCCAAGACCATCCAGTAAGCACTGAAGATCTAACGATAAGGGCCCCTCGCTTCAGCGCATGCGGGCGGTTGCGCCACCCAGAGGGGCAGCGCTTGGGGCTGCAGACCTACAGTGAGTGATAAGAAAAAGGGATTCCTCCAGATGCGGAGAGGAGCAACGGGCACACTGCACAGGAGTACAAGGCGAGGGAATACCTACAGAAGGTTCGGATTAGCACCCACAAGTCTGCACTTGCGGAACAAAACCCATTCTGGCTTGACCTGAGGCTGCAGACAAGACTTGACCCCCCACCCCCACCCCAGTAGAACTTTGAACTTGAGCAACCTGGGCAGGGCAGCAGGGCTGGCCGGGATGAGTACTGACAGGGGAAGGGTGAAGGCCAGGGGGCAGGCCGAGAGACCTTGCTGTCACTGGCACCATCGATTGTAAATATTTACTAAATCTCGACACAGTTTTTCTCACGTAAGCAGTACACCCTGGACTTTGAAACCAGGACGGGGAACGAGGCACAGACTCTGCCCGTCTGGACTCACCCTTTGCAGACAAGTGGAGACAACCTCTCAGCTGAGAGGCCCTGGGCTGCGGCAGGGGCGGGAAGAGGGAACCCTCGTGCACCCAAGTAGGGTGGGTAGGATGGGAGCGCTGACCCTCTTCTGTTAAAAAAGGTGCGAGAGGAGCCAGAAGGCCTTAGAGGTGGCTCGGGATTCCTTGGACTTGAGATCTGTTAGAAGGTCTTGATGTCTAACGATGATGCCTGTGTATCAAACCAACAGAAGCAGTGCGATTTTTCCCATCTATAGATACCTGTTGTTTGGAATTCCTTCAGCTTTCTTAGTGTGATGGGGAGTCCAAAAAATAGGGTGAGGGGCTGAAGCAGAATTTTTAAAAGGTGTATATTTTGAAAGATTTTGTTTATTTATTTTTAGAGAGAGGGAAAGGGAGGGAGAAAGAGAGGTAAAGAACATCCGATGTGAGAGAGAAACATCAATCAGTTGCTTCTTGAACATGCCCAGACTGGGGACCCAACCGGAACCCAGGCCTGTGCCCGGACTGGGGACTGAACCAGCGACCCTTCCCTTTGCAGGAAGACACCCAACCAACTGAGCCACACCACTCAGGGCAGAATTTTAAAATATTATGTAAGCAAATTCCATATTTATAGAAAGAGATCATCATCTTAGCGTAGACATTTGTTTCACCGTTCTGGGTAAGCTCACTTCAGTGACCGCCTGTTAATTATTAAAGATGACCCTGGATGGTACTGCTCTCCTGGGAGAGGGGGACGGGACCTTCTGTGCTTGATGAAGCATCAAACCCTTCCTGGCTGAAGCTTGGGGAGTTCTGGAGCAAGGAAGCCGGTTGCCCAGAGATCGGGCCTTGCAGCAGGCAGGGAATGGCGCGGCCCAGTCCCTGCTCCCCGAGAAGCAGGCTGGGGAGGCCTGTGGGGCGGAGCCGGAGTCTGTGGGTGGGAGAGGGCAGCGTGGCCCCGAAGCAGACCTCTCCCCGGAGGGCGGAGAATTCCAGGCTCCATGCAGGGGCCTCAGGGGCCTCAGGGGCCAGGGCGGTGTGTGTTGGAGGGGGGGACTTCTCTAGATGATGCACGTACCCGGGCATAGATTCAAGCTTTTGCAGAAAAAGATGGCTGGGCATCAGAGGGTGGATTTGGGCCGGAATGAAAGAGCTGAAACTGTGAAACTATAACCCAGATCAGGGGACAAGTGATGCTGAGCACGTGGAGCAGGGGCAAGGGTTGTGCCCCTGGACTGGTGAGGATTTCCCGTTCTCCCTCTTTCATCATCGAACTCTTGGAAGCTCCTTGTGCTCCGGCAAGGGAGGGGTGGGGAACATGTGCTGTGGGGGGGGGGGAGGAGATTCTGGACGTGAGGGGTACATGAAGCTTGGAACAACAAGTTAAAGAAAAGGAGACTACCCTGGCCTTGAGCAGATCTGAGTGAAGATGGCAGTGGAGGTACGCCCCTACAATGCGCACTGCAGGAGCACGGGACCTGTGGCTGTGGCGAAACAGATGACTCCACAAACAGCGCACGGTTCCCGGCTGCCCTTTGAGCTTGGCCTGGCCTGAGCACATGACCGAGACAAATAACAAAACCCTAGTGGAACAGGGAGATCTACTCACACGTCCAAGCTGGTTTGGAGGTTTGCTGGAACAGAAATCAAACAATCCCCCTCCCTGCGGTGACTTAGAGGAGAAAAGCAATTCGTTTAAAACAGGTCCTTCCAAACTTTATACAGATCTCTTTTAGGAGAAAATACAGATTTCCACTGTTCACTGAAATCACTTTTACGCTCATGGTGAGTTCTCCCTCTCCTATTTTTTCGTCATTGATATTCTTGGATATTGAGTTTCTTCTTGTTTTTAAATCAAATTTGAAAACATTTCAGCCGTATTTCTTAAAAAATTTTCTCTACCGCCATCCCAGCGAATCCAACGAGACCCATACATAGGTCACTCGACATTCCACAGCTCCTCCCCCCTTCCCAGGGGACGCTGTCCCGCACAAGCGGTGCACAGTGTCAAACCTCTGACACTTGTACAGGGTGAAGCCGGTCCCCGATGTTCCATCTTGGCTGGAATGTGGGCCAACAAGAGTCCCTTTCCATACCTCTCTCAAAAGAGTGAGGAAGCTTCTCTTGCCCAGAAACCCTCTGGAAATATCTTCCTTTGGCTCATCAGTCGTTTACGGTCCTGTGTTCCCCCCGAACCGGTACCTCTTGCAAGGAGATGGGACTATGATGTTCAAGCTAGGCTCGAACCGTGTGCCTCATGGGTAGAAAGAGCAGTGGCGTTAATGTCTCTCTGTGGCGGAGTTTCTCGCCCTCAGTGACAGTGGCCTTTTGCCCCAGGTAACTCTTTGATGTGAAGGGCTACCCTGTGCCTTGGAGGATGCTTAGCAGCATCTCTGGGCTCCCCTCATGAGTTGCCAGAAGCAACTCCATGCCAGTTGTGACAACAGAAGATGTCTCCAGCCAGACCCTGCCAAGTGTCCCTGCAGAGGGGGCTGACTCACGACTGGGAGAGGAGTACTGCTCTAGGTACAGAGACCCCACGAGGCGGTATGAATGCCCGGATGAAACAGGCAGTGGCCTGTGTAACAACATACTAGCATCATGCTTTATAACACAGTAGATTGACAACTTATTTGGACATATGTTAGGGGTAATGTGTAATCCTTAGGCACTGATGATAAGCAAGTTACTCATTAAACTAGAGAATTGAATTAGGCATATACACAGGCACAAGATAAAGTGTAAAACCTTACACACCCAGTATGTATGCACTGTTCTGTGTAGATCAAGTCTGCACATATTTTGTCTTCCGTGTAAGACTATCAACAACCAGGCTCTGTTTCTGGCTTAGATGGGGGTCGATGGCAGGGAACAGGGCACCTGCCAAGTTTAGGGGAATCGAGAAAGACCATTTGGGGGAACTTCGTTGTTTTCTAACAAGTGTCACATTGTGCTCAGTCAGCACAGGTGTGTCTTGGGGCACACGTACAGGTACCTGGCAGGGAAAGAGAAGAGGCACCCCAGTGCTCTCCAGCTGAGGCCCTGAGAGGCCTGCCCGCCTGCCGTCCCCCTGACAGTGGACTTGCTGGAGGGAAAGGACGAAATGCAGGCTGTCTTCTAAGGGACCATTGCTGAAGCTTTTGAAGTTCAGTGGAGATATTATGAGGATGTATCTAGTCCATCCCTTTAAACTTCCACTTCTTAATAAAATCATTGCTGCAGAGCATGTATTTTATAAAAGCACATCTATTTATTTACGTTGAGAGAACAATGGCATATAACATTGTGTAGGTCTAAGGTGTTGATTTGATACATTTATATATTGTGATACGATTGCCACCATAGTGTTGCTAACACCTCTGTTATGTCACGTAATTATTATTATTTTTTTTGTAGTGGGAACAATGACGATTTAGTCTCTTAGCAGCTTTAAAGTATTGTCATCTATCCTGGTTTTTCTGGCCCTCATGTTTTTTTTTTGAGAGTAGATGGCTATTAGAGGACTCTGACAGCCCCCAAAATAAATAAGCACAGCTGTGGCCAGGTGGTTGGAGTGACTGTGTCCCTTTAGGACAGCGACAAAGCTCCACCCTGACCACACAGACACACCCTGGGCGGCAGTTTAGGAAGACCCCCCCCCACCCCCCCGTGACACCATGAGAATGACAGACTGATGGGGGCATGGGAAGGACTTTGAACGGCTAGTTAAGATGACTGTTCTGGGAGAATGTAAGTGATAACCTCAAACTGGAACCTGGAGTCACCGTGACCTGACGAGACAGGCGGGACAGCTCCTTGGAGCAGGACAGTTCTCAACACAGTCCTGTGTGTTCCAAGTTCAGGTGCACAGGGGGACGCCTCCCTTACAGACAGGGAAAGGAGCACAGCTCCTTCTGCTTGGTGGGAGGTGGGGCCAGTTCAGCTTCTTCTTTTTTTTTTTCAGATTTTTTATTTATTTTTTATTTATTTTTAGAGAGGGAAGGGAGGGAGAAAGAGAGAGAGAGAGAAACATCAATGTGCGGTTGCTGGGGGTCGTGGCCTACAACCCAGGCATGTACCCTGACTGGGAATCAAACCTCTGATGCTTTGGCTCACAGCCCGCGCTCAATCCACTGAGCTACGTCAGCCAGGGCTCCAGTTCAGCTTCTTTAGTGAAGGTTCAGAGACTGTGGCCTACGGGGTCAATTGAAAGGATTAAAAGTTCTTTTTAAAATTTAATCGTAAGATATTTCAAAAACTCAGAAAATAGATAGATACGTCTATTGAGTTAACAAATATTAATATACAGGGTCTGGCAGAAGTAAGGCCTGCTTGAGTGTGGTTGGTAGGGTAATAATATGGGTGTGATAATTTGTAGTTTTAGTCTGAGCATTTCACCTAAAATGTCATAGGGTGTGCTTGAGGGTGTAGTGTCCTGTTACAGAATGACATGTGTATGATTTTGTAATAAAACACTCTGAAATGAAAAGGGGTGTTACTTGTGCCAGACCCTGCATTGTCTTATTTCCTTTAGATCTTTCTTTGTACCTATAGAGATTAGTTATACCTAGTCCTATCCATTCTTATGCCCACTCTGAAACCATGATTTTGAAGTTCTCTCCCTTTGAGATTAGAGATAATTTTATTCCTATAATGGCTATTCTTACATTAAAAATAATACTGTAAAAAAGTAAAAATTGATCTCTTATCTGGAGTTCTTGTGACATCGTAAGACTTACTGTATGATTTAGTGTTTACTGTTTTAAATATTTTTCTGCATATTATTAATATCTTTCTGCATTTTGACTTCTGCACATTCATTTGTACTGCTTTGCCTTTCTCTACCACACGCGACCCTGGTACACGGTTGGGATTTTAATAAGAGTTCATTAAATTCTCTTCTTCATTGATTAGTTAGAGATTAACTGATGTTTAACTTCTGAGTAAAGTTGCTGTTTAAACATTTACTTTCTTTCAGTTGAATACTGTCATGTGACATAGTCTTAAAGTTAAGAGTAAAAAGTACAAACTCCTATTTTTAAATGCAGGCTATCTTCTAAGGGACCATTGCTGAAGCTTTTGAAGTTCAATGGAGGTATTATGAGGATGTTTCTAGTCCATCCCTTTAACCTTCCATTTCTTAATAAAATCATTGCTGCAGAGTATGTATTTTATAAAAGCACATTCATTTATTTATGTTGAGATAACAATGACATATAACGTGTAGGTTTAAGGTGTTGATTTGATACATTTATATATTGTGATACGATTGCCACCATAGTGTTGCTAACACCTCTGTTATGTCATGTAATTATCATTTTTTTTGTAGTGAGAACAATTATGATTTAGTCTCTTAGCAGCTTTAAAGTATTGTCATCTATCCTGATTTTTCTGGCCCTCATTTTTTTTCATGTGACTCTTTTCAATAAGTCATGGGGATATAAAGTATGGCACAGGGAATATCATCAATATCATAATAACTTTGTATGCTGACAGATGGTTAATGGACTTATCCTGATGATCACCTTGTAAGGTATATAAAGTAGAATCACTATGTTGTCCATCTAAAACTAATGTAATATTGTATGTTAACCATAATGAAAACAAAGTAGATGAGTGGGTGGAGGCTAAATTTTCCTTTCAATGTAACTATAGCAAACAACAAGTTGTGCTGACTTGTTCTTAGAGACTCAAAAGTGCTAACTTAGAGGGCAGTTTCCTGTTCTTTAGGAACATGTGATCTTAATCTGCAGACCTGAGCACATTTGAAAATGATGTACTATTTACTTATTGCACAATCACAAATCCTCAGCCTTGTACATGTGAGTATCTTCTGGAAATGCCAACAGACTTTAGAAAGATAAGAGCTGCGCAAATAGTCAGGAGTTATCTACATTTTTGGAGACTGGGCTCTATTGCACAGGAAAAGACCCAGATGAGGTGCCTGGAGTGCAATAAATTATCTGGGGGGTCAGGAGCTTAGAGTTCTAGCTACACTGTGGTTCAAGCCGGCAGACCTTGGGTACGTCTGCACATCTTGCTGGGCCTGCAGTGTCTCCTCTTTAAAATTAGATGATTCGGACTTCCAGTCCAGATGGCAGCATAGGCAACACGGCTTGCCTGTTCTCACAACCACATCACAATTGCAACAGAAAATATAGAACCGCCATCACTCACAACTGTCAGAAGTCAAGTTGAATGAAACTCTGACAACTATGGAATTAAAGAGACCATCCATCCAGGCTGGTAGGAGGGGCACAGACACAGAATGGGCTGGTCCCACACCCACACAGAGTGGGTAAAAATTCAGAAGGGATATCTCAGGAGCCAGGAGTCCTGGGCCTAACCAGACCCCCAGCCTCAGGCTCTAGTGTCAGGAAAATAAACGTCCACAATTTCTGGTTGCAAAAAGCCTGCACATATTTTGGGATTGAGTCAGTAGAAGAAACTTCTGGAATCCCAAGCAGTTCCTCTTAAAGCACCTACACAGGCTCACTCCCTCTGAGCTCCAGCACAGAGGTGGCAGCTTGAAAGGCACTGGTGGCATGCAAGGAGAAACGGAAGTGTCTGGCACCAAGGTGAGCAGAGGCCATTGTCCCTTTCCTAAACCCTACCCCCCACAGAGCCACAGAGTCAGCAAGCTGGTGCCATATCTGAAACCTGGCTAACACTGATTGACCTGCCTTGGAGATCCCACTGCCCCATTCAACTTACTGGCCCACCCAAGCTGCTTTTCCATATTAATGGCTGGTCTTGGCTCATGCTTCACAACTTCCTAAATCCTCTCAAATAAGCAGCATCTGGTGTCAATGAGCCTCATGTCCAGCACTAGCAGCAGCCAGTCTAGATTCACAGCTTGGCTTCGCTAGGGAATCTCCAAGCCCAGCACAAGTAGCAGCCATCTCAGATTGTTTTATAGCTCAGGCAGGGTGGTCCTGGGGTAAAACACAGGTGGGGGATGACCTTGGTCTGGGCCACCCGGAAACCCCAGGGCCAGTGCACCCAGTGGATAGCTACAGACCACATCAGAGCACCACCACCCTGCCCCTGCACAGCGGATTCTCTATGGAGAGTGGAGATTGGTGGTAAGTGGTCACAGCCAATCTCTGCAACTGAATGGCCTGGGTAAGTCCCTCCCATTGATCTGCCAACAGCAACCAGACTCAACTAGAAGAGGAGGGTGTACTCAGCCCACATGGAGGGTGCACCTTGAGTACCCAGCTAGGGTGATAGGGGAGGCTGTGCCATTTGGACCCTACAGGACACCTACTACATTAGGTCACACAACCAAGACATGAAGTCAAAGCAGCTCTACCTTAAACATAGACACAAACACGGGGAGGTTGCCAAAATGAAGAGACAAAGAAACATGGCCCAAGTGAAAGCACAGATCAAAACTCCAGAAAAAAAGAGCTAAATGAAATGGAGATAAGCAATCTATCAAATGCAGAGTTCAAAACACTGGTTATAAGGATGCTCAAGGAACTTAGTGAGGACCTCAGTGACATAAAAAAGACCCAGTCAGAAATGAGGGATACACTAATTGAAATGAACAATTTACAGGGAAACAACAGTAGAGTGGATGAAGCTGAGAATCAAATCAATGATTTGGAACATAAGGAAGAATAAACAACCAATCAGAATAACAAGAAGAAAAAAGATTCCAAAAAAAATGAGGATAGTATAAGCCGTCTCTGGGACAACTTCAAGAGGTCCAACATTTGCATCAGAGGGGTGCCAGAAAGAAAAGAGAAAGAACAATAAATGGGATATCTATTTGAAAAAATAATGAAAGAAAACTTTCTTAATTTGGTGAAGGAAATAGACATGCAAGTCCAGGAAGCACAGAGAGACCCAAACAAGATGGATGCAAAGAAGCCCACTCCAAGACACATCATAATTAAAAACACCAATGGCTAAAACTAAAGAGAGAATCTTAAAAGCAGTAAGAGAAAAGAAGTTAGTTACCTACAGCTGATTTCACAAACAACAAGAAACTTCACAGGCTAGAAGGAATTGGCAAGAAATATTCAAAGTCATGAAAAGCAGGGACCAAAACCCAAGATTCCTCTACCCAGCAAAGTTATCACTTAGAATTGAAGGGCAGATAAAGAGCTTCCCAGACAAGAAAAAACTAAAGGAGTTCATCATCACCACAGCATTATTACATGAAATGTTAAAAGGACTTATTCAAGAAAAAGAAGAAGATCAAAACTATGAATGATGAATGGCAAAAATATATATCTATCAAAAATTGAATCTAAAAACTAAGCAAACAAGAAGAACAGAAACAGAATCATGGATACAGAGTGTGTTTTGATGGTTTCCAGATGGGAGGGGTATGTGGGAGAATGGGTGAAGAGGTGAGGGAATTAAGAAGTACAAATAGGTAGTTACAGAATAGCCACAGGGATGTACAGTACAGTATAGGAAATGGTATAGCTAAAGAACTTATACACATGACCCATGGACATGAACAATGGTGGGGGATTGCCTGAGGGAGTGGGGAGTGCAAAAGGGGAAAATCAGGACAACTGTAAAGCATAATCAATAAAAAGTAATTAAAAAAACAAGACCAGATGACTAAATTTCAGGTAATTGGTAATGTCGCTTCCAGTTTTAAGATTCTACTGTTGATTTAAATCAACAACTACTAAGACGGAAAGAATAAGCAATGGTGGTAGAAGGTGTTAGCCTGGAAAGATGCTTGGATGAAGAGGAATAAACTGGTGATCTTTTGATAGAGGAAGGACTTAAACCTTCCACCGAAAAGCTTCCACTTGAGTTTCACAGCTGACTATTTGGCTGAATCTGAACTGCACTGTATATTCCTGCGATACTTCATTGTTTAAAAGGATTTATGTGTCCATAGATACGTCCCACTAAACATTAAATACATGAGACCAAGATATAAGTAGACGGGCTTCCTAGAAACAGGAGGTCTTGCACAATTCTCAGTCAGCTCTTCCATATTCTGGGACCACGAAGACCAAACCCTTCCTGGTTTCCCAGACTTTTCAGTCATTTCTGCGAAGGTGTCACCTCGCTCAGCCCAAAGTCCAGTGGACATGGACGGCAGCAGGTAGCTAAGGACGACAGCGGTGGCTCTGTGCAGCTCCCCTGGCGACGAGCTCACAAGCCTTTCCCCCTCCTTTGAGGCTGTAGGTGCTTGCTCTTGCTCTGCCTACGTCTCAGGTGGTCCTGGGTCAGTATCATGGGGTGAGTGGGCCTGTTAGCTCTTTTGCTTCAAAGGCATCAAGACTTACTCTTGTTACAGAACAGGGAGAGTCGGTCCACTCAGCCCTAGCAAGGCCAAGCACTAAACACCGAGAATTGCCATGGAGAAAGGTTGGCTGTTTTATTATGAATGGTGCTGCTCAGGAGAACAGGAAATTAATGCTCTAGAAGCCCAAACTCCCTGACCTAGGGTTCAGGGCAGGTTTTCAAGGGGCTGTGGGGGATAGGGGTGCCAAAGTGCTTGGTGGGGCGAGTGTTAGTTGGAGGACCTTGGAGCTGAGCCACTTATGGTAAAGAGATGTCAACAGCAGGTCATCCTGGAAAACGAGTCCTTTGCTTCTGAAAGGGTTGCAGTGTTCGAGTTCTGGTTCTGTCCTGGTCCTGCGGTTCCTTTGCGGGGGGGCAGACCTTGGTTCCAGGAGCAGCTGGAGGTCAAAGTTCTCTCCTCTGCACATGCTTCTGCTGTGTAGCTTGTGGATTTGGTCCGTTGTCTCTGAAAAGCTACTCAGTACCTCATTAAATGGGACAGGACCATTGGGGGCTGGCTCTGCAGCCACGCTCCGGCTGAGCGGTGGAGGTGTATGGAGAGAATGAACTAATAATGTGGCCCTAAAGGACAGAGACAATTCACGGAAAATTGGGAATGGCTGGGATGACACGTTGCAGGGAAAGAAGAGCAACAGCATTTGGGAAACTGAAGAACCAACATCTGTTTTCTTGTCGAATCCTCCTCCACACTGGCGTTTCTCCCCTTCGCCAGGGCACTGCCAAGGCTGGTGCTCAGCCAGGCCCTTTGTTTGCTTTTGTGCCTGGTCGGGACTCTCAGCACCAGCGCCTGAGGGTGCTCTCATTTCCCAGGCCCAGCTCCCGAGACAGAGTGGATCAGCCTCACTAATCCTCGTCCTCCCTGCTGGGGGCCGGGCGTGGGGAAAAGAGCTAACACAGCAGGGCTGACACTGTTATCTCTGGCAGGGCCCACTTGGGAGGGCAGCCCTCGGCTGCTGGTGTCCGGGGCTCCCACCATTCTCAGAACTGACCGGAGCGGTTCTCTGCGTCCACACTGTCGGCACAAGCATGTGATTTCTGATGGAGACCTGCTTCCCTTCCAGGAGTCTGGGATTTCGGTGCGTGCCAGGCAGAGGGCACAGATGGGACCAGCATCAGTGCAAATGTGGAAGGCTGAGTCTCCGTGAGGCTTTCTCGGGCACACGCATTGCACGCACGTTACTGCATTCCCCACTGCTGCAGAGAGGGGCCTGCCGGAGGAGGACGGCGCGGACAGCCCGGGCACGGATGTCTCCGGATTGCTCCCGCGTCTCTCTCCCCACTGGGGCCCAGCTGTGTCTCCCTCCTCCACCACTGTGACCAGTCTCAGCCACGAGTCCAGCTAGGTGCTGAGGCCCACGGGTCCTTCCAGCACATCTGTGACTATAGAGACGGCCTTGGGGATCCCAACACAGCCCCCCTCAAAGCACAGACTGTACAAGCAGAGGCAGCGATATCTGGCCACTGTTGCATGTTCCTGAACATACTGTTCTCTGGAGATCTATCTCTTAGGAAACACGCAGTCACATCTGTTTCTCTGAGTTATTCAGAGACTCTGTTGATCCCAGCAAGAGAGATTCTTGCTTTGTCTTTGGATACCTGGTTGGCAGGAGAGCCTCTGGGCCACCCACGCTATGGTGGTGAGACTCCCCTTCCCACACTGCGGGCACAGCAGTCGGCCCCCCGGGGTATGGCAGCTGGGGTCCCTGCCGAGCTCCCTGTCCTTGTCCTCCTCACAGCCTCCAGGGCTGAAACCTCCACTAGCTTCCAAAGGAAAAAGCGGCCCACTCCCTGGAGCAGCCTCCACTGGGCGGACGAATCTCAAGGCAGGGCGAACCTGGCAAGTATTTGTGGAGCTGCGTTGATGTGATCATGGAACTACCCGGCAGGAAAGGGGCAGCTGACGTGCAGCCCCTGACGCGCATGCACTGCCTGGGTTTTTCTATGGGACCCAGGCTGCTGCACGAAGCGCCACTCGGACCAAGGCCCCTGTCTTCTGCGGAGAAGCAGCCTCGGCCTGCCTGTCCTCGGAGGTGTCCTGGTGTTCAGTTAGGTGCTGCTTTTCCTCAGGGTAGCTGTAGGGTTTTGCGCGAGACCTTGAGGACCCGCCAGCCGCTCTGGCTCCCGCCCAGCGCGCATCGAGCCCTGCGCCGCCGCCGTTGGAGGTACACGGGGCTTCACCTCCGCCTCCAGCCTCGGGTCCGGAGTCAGTGTCCCCACACTCTTTCAGGCTGCTCCCTTCCCCCTCAAAGCACACCTTAGGGAGGGCCTTGACGCTCTTTCATCCTAAGAACTTTGGGTTTAAATACCGTCCGGAGCTTTTGTATTTTAGGAGAACTCAGGGAACAGGCCTCTGGAGCAGAAGGCTGCTTTTCGGGGACAGGGCTCTGGGGGGGTGCCTTCCTGGGACCCTGGCACCCCGACCCGCGTTTCCTCTCCTGGCAGATCCCTCCCTGCTGGTGGCACCCTGGCTCCAGCTCAGGACCCCCCCCCCCCCCCCCCCCCCACCTCGGGCCTCGAGGACTTTCTCGGAACCGCTGGGAACAGCCCCAGCGGAGCCAGCCTCCCGGTGGCGCCGGCCTGTGTGGTCTCCAGAGCCTTTCATGTTGCAATTCCCTTTGGTCTCCCGTCCGCATGTTTACCCTCGCAGCGCGCAGCCCCGCTCCGAGTGGGGAGAGGACCAGCTCTGCTTCCTCCGGGCTGCCTGGCGATATCCTCAGCTGGAACGAGTTCCCCTCCCCCACTGTGCTTTTGGAAGCTTTCACACGCACAAGAAGACTGCTGAAAGGCAGAGTTTTAAGAGAGGCCGTTCGGAGAGGCCGTTCCAAGAGGCCTGCAGGAATAAGAACACCGTGCGCCGGGGAAAAGGCGTGGGTGGTTCTGGGAGGGGCGCCTACAGGCCTATAAACAAAACTTGATAAACAGCTAGTAAGGAAACTGTAGCAAACGTGAGAAAGAATGGATTGCAAAACAAACAAACAAACAAACAAACCAACCCCGTGCAGACTGACCCTACCTGGGTAAAATACAGGCTATGTGAAAACATGCAGGCTGTTTATTCTCTGCGTACTATGTTCCTCGCACTTATATTAAGTTCTATAGCACTTTAATGCCCTTGATAAAAATGAGGGAAGGCAGGTCTTATTATCCCCGTGTCAGAGGTGAGGACATGGAAGCTCATGGAAGCTCCAATGGACCAAAGTCACGTTGCTAATACGCGGGGAAAAGCTCATGGCTCATTAGAATACATTGGACCCTTAATGTATAAATCTGCATAAATTAATCATTGGTGATAAACCACGATACTCGCTGATAAAGGATAATGAGTGTTTTCATTTTACTTATGTGTATTTTCTAATTTACCTCCAATGACTTTCTTTGGTTGACAGTTGTTTTTAAGGCGAGAAACACATACCAGATACCAAATAGTTTATAGATGAGCTAAGTATAGTTACTGGGACAGGATGATAGAGTTGTTTCAGGTGAATTCTCTTTATTCTGTTTGCGGAACCGTAGAGACCCCGAATTAGTTTGCTAGGGCTGCCATACCAAAGCACCACAGGCTGGGCGCTAGGTTTCTCTCTCCCACACTTCATGAGGCACATGCAACATTTTAGCTAAATCTCCAGGGTCCCGCTGATGAGCCATAGACCCCCAGAGTGCTGCCTCTGGAAAGGCCTTTTGTTCTGTTTTTCCCCGAGTCATGTTCAGTGACGAATGGGCCACTCAAGCTGAGGAATCATGGGGCAGAGATGGTGCAACGAACGGAACCGAAGAAGTTCCACCCCCTTCCCCACCCCATCTTTGACGAGACCAACACGTTGTGTGCACAGTACTAGGGCCAGGAAGGGGTTGGCTGCTTTCCCCAAAGTCCCTGATGCTGGCGCTGACTGCCCACAAAGGAAACCCCTTTCCTCATGCCTTTTCCACTAACTTGTAGGCTCTCAGGGTCCAGCCCTGCTTCCCAACCAACATCGTCCGCTACACTCCCCGACGTGCCCTGCCCCCACCTCTGAAAGCCAGTTGAACACTGTCTGTCCGGTGAAGTCTGGCCGGGAAGCAAGATCACCTCCTCCAGAGTGCCTTCCTGGACTGAACCCTCAACAGCTGCTGACTCTTCCAGATGTTTGTAGACCTGTCTCACATAAAGCTCTGAGGAGACAGGGAACTATTCTTGTCCCCAGAACAGTTTTACCTTAGCAATATTCCATATATCGGCGCTAAGTAAGTAAATATGAATGAGCCTCAGATAATGGGGCCCTGACCCTGGGCACCGTCTCTGTGTTAATCACCCATTGCTGCAGAACAAATGACCTGGAAACGTGGTCACTCAACATCGTTAACGGACATTTATTATTTCACAGTTTCTGGGGCCAGGAGCACCTCTGCCTCAAGGTCTCTCGCTGGCTGTGGTCAAAGGGGCAGCTGGGGCTGCAGTCTCATCTGAAGGCTCAGCTGGAGAAGGTCTGGTTCCAGGCTGGCTCGGGCAGGCACTGGCCCAATCCACTCCTTTCCTGGCCGTCGCGCCGATGTGGAGGCCTCCCTCAGCCCCTGGCCCCGTGGGCTTCTCCTCAGGGAGGCCCAGAGCATAGCAGCTGGCTTCCCTCCGAGCCAGCCAGCGACCCAGGGAGAGAGGGAGGGGACATGGAAACCAGCCTCTTTTTGTAATCTGATATTGGAAGTAACAGCCCGTCACTTTTGACACATTTTATTCCTTAGAAGTGAGTCACCATGTCCCCCCTACACTCAAGGAGAGGTAATTGCAACGGAGGTGAGTCCCAAGAGGCAGGGGTCACCGGGGGCCTGCTCAGAAGCTGCCCCCCACTCTCTGTCGGCACCTTCTCTTGATGCACGTGGTACTTGTCCTTCCAAGGAGTCAGCAATAACGCAGTGGAACTGGGGTGGATACAAACCCAAGAGCCGAATGGAAGACCGCTGTTTTAATTTCATAAGGTCTCAGAAAGATTCACACATGTGCCCCCTCCTCTTTCCTTTGTGGTCTGTTCACTGGGCTTCCGTTCTGATTCTGAGTGGTCGTCCCTGATTTTTGGCTTCCTTTACGCTGCAGGCCAAACTCTAACTCTGGATTCTTATTGGCTCGTCACCCACAAACACGACTCCTCCTCTGATGTCTTCGAAGGTTCTTAGGGTTTCGAACTGGTCAAATGCCTTAAGACCATCCAGAAACCAACAGGAGAAAGCTCTGATTTTGTAGAATGTCAGCACATAATCCCAATTTCGGGTGAGGGATTTCTTAGTGTTGGGGTAAGAAGTGTTTATTCAAACTCCTACCACCAGGTGTGAACTCACGACTGGAGAGGATACGCCATGTTCGGCGTGGGATACCCCGTTAGCGGAGACGGTCAGACCCTTCTCCGAGCGCAGGCGGACGGAGACCGGGCTCCTACTCGCTGTGCAATGGGCGGGGACTGTCGCAACCCCTGTCTGGTGTCTCTACAGCCATAATGTGAAAGTAATAGTAGGACCTCACAGCATTATTTGAAGTATCAAATCAAATCAAATACATCCATCAGCACACTAAAAGACTGCATTCTGCCGTCGTAATTAGATAACCTATTTTTTAAAACTGACCATCATGAGGACTTTTTGGATATATATACAAATAATAGCATGGATTAATGTTAAGTGTTTGAAAAAGTTAGCCAAAATGTGGAGAGGCCCACTACGGTAGTGGTTAAGAACAAAGTCGGTAGAGACCAGCTGTCAAGTTTGGACAATTGATTTGTTGTGTGACTTTGGGCAAATCACTCAACTCTTCTAAGCCTCAATCTTTCTCATCTGTAAAATGGGTATAAAGTACCCATCTCATATGATCAACAGAGATTAGCTAAGTCAGTAGATATAAACCTGCTTAAAATGGTAACTGATACATAGTAAGTCCTCAATAAAATAAGTTTTCTTACGTGCTCATGAATTACCACCATGTACGAGCACAAGGCTCTTGGCAGACAGCAGCAGTAAACTTGGAGGGGTGCAGTTAGGCTATATGACGTTGGCTCTTTTTCACTTTCTGTAGTAGTAAGAGCTAGCACACACTAAACACTTACGCAAAGCCGAGAGCTTTATAAACATTATCTAATTCTCATGTCGGTCTTGAGAGGTAGTTACTAGTCCCATTTCCGGATGTAGAAATGGAGGCTTAAATTGGTTAGGTCATTTTGCCAAAAATCACATGATAACGTTGTGGCAGATGTACATAGTTTTGATTCCAGCCATAGATTTGGACTCAAAATGTGCGCTTTTAATCCATTTACTATATTGCCTTCTACAATGATGTGATTTAGTAATATCAATTAACAGATAATTATTGAATGTCTGCCATGTGCCAAGCACTTAACTAAATGCCGAGGCTACAGAAGAAAATAAGACAGCCTTGAACCCCGGAGTTAGTGGGGGAGAGAGGTAATAAACAAACACACAAATAAATAAGCACCCGGAACGCCCGACTGCAGTGTGAGCTGTGCCGTGGACCGAGGTAAGATGCGATGCTGGAGTAACTGGACACCAGTTTCAGAAGCAAGGAAAATCTCTTTGAGGAGGTGACACAGAAGCTGAAGTCCGAATTACCGGACAGTGTACAGGTTAAGGGCAGGGACTTTGGAGTCGTTTGCTAGCTGTGGGACCTTGGACACACGATCACGGTAAAAAATATGACATGAAAGTTACCATCTTAACTACTCTTAAGCCTACGGGATAGCAATGTTAACTATATTCACACTGTCCTTACCCACAACACGTATTTCTGAGAGGTCTGCAGGATGCGAAGACCTATCTCTCCAAAGCACTGGGAGAACCTGGTCCGAGGCAAGTCTGCCCTGATTGCTCAGGCCAAGGTCATGGCCTCCACTCCTGGGGACCCGGCTCTCACTCAGAGTTCATGAGACGTGTCCCCAGGTGGCACCCGAGTGCAATCAAAAGTGCCAGGCATACTGCCGTCATCCCCAGCATCTAGCAGAGCGCGGCTGCTTGACTGATGCTCGGTCCTTTATAAACAAATGGATGAAGGAAGGAGTGCGGCCAGTTTTGTTGCTAAGCAACTTGGACCACCTCATGCAGGCCCAGCTCACGGGGCATTGGACTGGGACTGAAGGACGCTTTCTGTGTCCGCACAAAGTGGCCACTGTACCCCTCCGAGGGCTCAGCCAGGCCAGAGATGGATGGATCTCGAGGCTGCTTCCTGGAGCTATTTTCAGCAAAGAAAGAAAAAGAAAACAAAAAAGAAATGTATTGTTTTTCCTCCCTCCTGGCCTCCCACTGTGAGGCATAAATTTTGTCTCAGGCTTTCCAGAAACCTCACCCTTGGACTAGGATCAAGAAAAGAAAACTCCAGGCTTCTTTTCAGAGTAAATGCAAACAAGATTTGCATTGTGACTGAAAGTCTTTCAAGCCCAGGGGGTGGAGCCTGCTGGGCGTGCCCAAGAGCCAGCCTCGAAGCTGCCTTCCCCGGCCCATCATGCCAGCTCAGCGCCCTCCTTCCCCAGGCCAGACATGGGACCCTCCCAAGGCTCCTGACTCTTCCTTATCAGTCACTTTTTTTTTAAGCAGAGACTCCTGATACTCAGTCCCCTGCTTTCTCTACTTTTTTTAAATAAAGATTTTATTTATTTATTTTTAGAGAGGGAAGGGAGGGAGAAAGAGAAAGAGAGAGAGAGAGAGAGAGAAACATCAATGTGTGGTTGCTGGGGGCCATGGCCTGCAACCCAGGCATGTGCCCTGACTGGGAATTGAACCTGCGATGCTTTGGTTCGCAGCCCGAGCTCATTATCAGTCACTTCTTTACTCTTCACAGTAACCTCCAATGGCATCGCTTTAGGGAAAAAACACGGGCTCCCTTTTCTCAGGACAACAAACCACATGCCACGGGCAGTCACGGCCACCAAGTGACCAGGCAGGAGTTGTGAGTCTCCCTGGAACGCCAGGAGGCCGGGCTGCAGGGGCTCCAGACTAGGGCACGGTGTTGGCCCCTAGGCATTCGTAACCCGGAGGGGGGACACCAAATACACAGACAGCTGGAGGAGAGGCGGATGGGCTCACACCGAGAGGGGGAGGCGTCAGCAACATGCTGTGAAGGATCCAAGGAGGCGAGGACTTCTTGGCCTGCCGGTGCCTACGCGGGTCCCAGGACGGAGGGGCAGCGACCCGCTTCCTTCGGGGCCAGGCAGGCCAGTCTGGGTCCGGGACGAGAGGACAGGGGGTGACGAGGACATGTGCACAGTGCATCCCTCTTCCGGCCTTAGGTCTGTTTCCAGCCTGATTCCTGGATGTGGGGAGCTGCTTAAAATACTGTTTTCTTTAGTAACGAAGGAATTTCGTATTGGTAGCTAGCACTAGTGTTAAAATCGATGCTGAATGAGTAGCCTTCCAAAACCTGCCATTGCTACGGTATCATCGGTTCTACAGGAGTCAAAAGCTAAAGGAAAGAAGGTTATCACCGAGATAATTTCATAAAAGCTCTCAGGTCTTTCATTCGTCTAGAGAATTCCTCAGGTTTACTGAACCTGACCCCAAGCGCCACAGGAAAAGTGAGAAAACAACTCTTTCTTTCTTCTTCCCTCCCTCCCTCCCTCCCTCTAGTCCTTCCTTCCTCTCTCTAAGATATCATTTATTTTTAGAGAGAGGGGAAGTGAGGGAGAGAAATATGTGCAAAAGATACAAGATCAGCTGCCTCTCACATGCCCTGTACTGAGGACCTAGCCCACAACCCAGGCATGTGCCCTGACTGGGGATTGAACCAGCAATCTTTTGGTTCGCAGGTCGGCACTCAATCTACTGAGCCACGCCAGCCAGGGTGAGAACACCACCTTTCGGTGCTTCAGCAGTGCTAAAGGTCCTGAACAAACCGCAGTATTTATTGAGTAGCACCTGCGTGCGGAGAATTGGACTCCGCACTGTGGGGAGAATTCGAAGCATCACCATCGTCCTTACGGCTTCTTATCTGTCTGCGGAGTTAGGGAATGCAAGTTCAATAACCAGAACAGATGATCACACAGCAGCCGAAGAGGCCTCAGGCTGGTCCCCACCCAGTGAGCTGTGTACAATGGGGTGTGAAGGGCACTGTGGGGTGAAGGTCTCGCAGCAGCTGCTGGGCTTCGGAGCCATGGGGGCTGAGATGGGGTTTGAAGTAACGACAACAGCTACTGCTGAGTGAGCCCTTACTGCCTCGGGCATTGTGCTGGGCGCCTTTGCAAATTTTCTTTTCTTTCCATTTTACTACCTCTTCATTGGGAATACACTAAAGCACATCCTCACACCTACATAAATGGAATTATATACCTAGTCCATGGGTTGGAAGAGTAAATTTATCAAAATTTGGTGTTTTTTAAAACTGATCTGCAGGTTTCATGCAATTCCCATCAACATCATGCAAGACTTTGTTAACACGTGTTTTCCGTGCTGGTCCTCACAACGACCACACAACTGTTGAGGAACTGACCGGATGAGAGGTCCAAGAGAGGCCATCTGGGCTGGTGTGGGTGTCTGGGGAACCACCCAGCCCCAGTTCCCGCTGGGTCCCTGCTGCTCCTGCCCCAGGTGCTCTCCCCCTCCCTGCTGCACAACAGCCGACCCACCGCAGAGGTTGCCCTGCCACTGCAGCAGAAAGCTGGAACCACGGTGCTGAGAAATGGGAAGAGAAACTGCCCTAGAGTTCCAGCCCTGTGCTGACTCCCACACCACCCTGTTGGCCAGAACTGGGTCACAGAGACATCCCAGCAGCAGGACTGGCTGAGAAGTGGAGGCTGTTGGGTTTTTGGCTTTTTATTCTTTAACATTGAGCACAGAGCTGTCTAAAAGCTCGGGAGCTGTGGCGTGAAGGGCATGGGAGGAAAAGGACGCTGGGTGGCCATCAGCAGGGCCAGTAGCAGCCCTGCTGCTGTCCTCTCGTTTTCCACAAGGAAAACCTACACAATGAGAGTTCAGGAACTTGCCCAAAGTCACATATAGTTAATAAGCAGAGATACTGGACACAGACACAGGCAATCCGACTCCAGAGCCTGAACTTCTAACCCTTTGCTCAGATTCGAGCTGGAGAGAAGAGGGAAAAGCACTCTGAGAGCGGGGGTTGGCGGGGGTGGGACCATGTGCAAGTGAGGCGCTAAGGCTGGAAGAGGCAGCCGCACCGCAGGGTGGTGGGAAATAGGGTGGGAAAGGTCACTTGCGTTCATTCCATCTGCCTGGCTTTGCCTTCAGGGTCACAAGCCTTGTCAGTCTTGAGGTTGAAGCAAGGATGACGTCACTAGGCACACGTTGTCAGGGAGTGACAGCCTTGTCCAGAAGGCCAGAGCTGAGTCAGCTAACACTATGGCCGGGGTTAGTACACTAGGAGATACCAAGTGTGAGCAGAGCCAGCAACCCATGGTTGTGGCAAGTTCAAGGCTGACCCTGGAGCAGCCAAGTGTCGGTCCAGGCCTGTTCTGAGACTCAGAGGCCTCCCATGGCAGTCTCAGAGATGCCGGAGCTGGAGGCTGGCGTCTGGGTCTCAGGTTTGGGGTCAGGAGTTGAAGAACTGCAACCTGGAGTATTACCTCCCTAGGGCCTGACTGGTTTCATAGCGACCCTGGTCCCTCCAGCACCTTCAGAACATTATTGGCACATTGCTTAGCACTGGCTTCCGGCCTCTGCTGTCCAAGACTTCACAGTGAAGGGGGTGTGATGACCCCAGATGAACAGAGCGCCGGAGCCCAAGAGCAGGGGCCGTTACCAAGGAAAACAAGGGTGACCTGAACATGAGCGCCGTGATGCCTGGACAATCGATCTGATCACCGAGACAGGGGAGTGACCAGTAGGCGGGCAGTGCGGGCAGCGTGGACACACTGGACGGAGGGAGGATGTGTGTCCGTGGGACGCAAGATTTCATCAGCTGCTCAGACGGCGTGCAATGTTACACTGATGAACGGTTTATTTCTAGAATTTTCCAGTTAATATGCTTGAACCACGGTTGACTGAGGGCAACAGAAACTGTGGAGAGCGAACCTGCGGATCAAGGGGACGACCGTAAGGTGCGTGATAACTCCAGACAGGTGAAGCCGTTAACCGGAAGAGAGCCGAGCAGCCGGAACTGGAGTTTCCCGGAAGGGGAAGTACAAATGGCCAGGGCTACGGGCCGAGTTGTGTTCCCTCGATTCCGTGTGCTGCAGCCCTGACCCCTTGTACCCAGAGTGTGACAGCTTGGAGACAGGGCCTTTGGACAGGTCATACGCCTGGGCCTTCATCCAACATGACCGGTGTCCTCATAAGAAGAGATTAGGGCATGGGCACCCACAGAATGAAAGAAAGCAGTTTTTGTAAAGAATGAGGTAACTCTGCACATTGACATAGAAAAACATCTACAGTTTGGAAAACGTATATTATTAAATGAAAAATCGTTGTGAAACAGCCCGTGGAGAATGACAACATTTATTTATCCCTAGTGTATTCTTTCTACCAGTTTGGTATACAAGTTAAGACCCTAGTTCCTCTTTTGAAAAGTTAAGTTTTTTTTTTTTTAAGATTATATTTATTTATTTTAGAGAGGGAAGGTAGGGAGAAAGAGAGAGAGCGAGAAACATCAATATGCGGTTGCTGGGGGCCATGGCCTGCAACCCAGGCATGTGCCCTGACTGGGAATTGAACCTGCGACACTTTGGTCGCAACCCACGCTCAATCCACTGAGCTATACCAGCCAGGGCTGTTTGTTTTTAATGACCACTCTGTAAAGCTATCTGATCTGAAATGTTTACACTGAATCGGTTATTCCATCAGAAAACTCATAACATTTGCCTTAAGATTCTGTCAGAAAGCACTTCAGTTTTGAGGAACCACCAACACAAGTCCTAGAAGACTTTTGGGGTGTACCTACATGTGGAAAATGAAGTGGGAAATTAAGACCATCAGACAATGTACCTCGTCTTGAAATATTTGTCTAACTGAGATGAGAGGAGGAGCTGTGGGGAAAACATTTTAACTATGTAAACTCACGTCTCTACAGCACGCTGGGCACACACGGAGAGAGCTCTCTGGGTTCTAAGGGAAACGAGTTACGTGTTTTTTGCAACGAGTCTTGGGCATCATTTGTTTTGAGAAGGAAGTCATTAGACAGACCCGTCTTCCATGTCCAGGATGTGTGAGGAAATGAATATTCACTTGAGCTTCATCGGCAAATACGGCAGCTCTGGCCATGAGAAATGTCCAAGATAAAAATACTTCCAAGGACATGATTTGCTTTATTAGGCTTGGACCACTCTTCGGACTGTAAGAAATTTCATAGGGATCTCAGTGGAGTTATATAACTCCAGAATTTGGACTTCTCATTTCGTAAGTCTCGTGAAATAAATGATCATTCATTTGCATATTCTTGCAAAGACTCATTAAGAGTCAATCATTTGTATGAAGCTGCCCGGTGAATCTCCATTGTCGTGACTTAGAACCCCTGAATGTCTTGAGAGTGGGTGTAACTAACACACAGGTGGCAAACACAAGGCTCTGGAGCCGAATCTGGCCCCCACCTAGCTTTATCCAGCCAGGCACCTTGTTTCTACCTGCCTGCACCGCCAAGCTCCTTGCCCCTAGTTAAGGAGTGGTTACCAGTTCCCTCCTGAAGACATACCAGAAAACCTGGTATGGAACTGGGAAGGGAGGAACCAAGAGAGGTCAGGCAGTTTGGGATCAAAACAATGACCCGGAGGCCAGGCCTGGTCAGAGACCTGGACAGGCCCGTGGACAGTAACTGGCCCGTCCATGCTGGACAGGCAGAGAGAGAAGGAACAGAGACGGTGTCCCTGGACAGGGGGGAGCTTCCTTCCCCGTTCCATACCGGGTTTTCTGGGCCCCACCCAACAAGCTGGCTCCCCTTAGTTTGTTGACTTATTTGGACTTTTACAAACAGCAGCTTCTGACTCAGATTTTAGCTTGATAGGGTCCTCTGACTTCCGTGTCTCCCGAACTTTGAGCCAGAGACAATCCGGCCACCCTACCTTTAGGAAGGAACCCTGAACTGCCTGCCGGGCTACCCCGATTCACTCGTACAGTACGTGAAACATAGAACGGGCAAGGGTCGTTCATTAGAACATGCAGGAGTAGGCACAAGAATGAAATGAATGCATTTCACTCCAGATGCTGGGAAAACTAGATGAGACACTTAGGGAGAAATTTCATAAAATCCACTCCAAATACCAATTGCAACAACGGCATAAAGTCTGCCAGAAATATTCTTTCTAGGAAAGCAGTTTTCTAAAAGTCATCTAAAAGTTTTCTTAAGTCCACATAAGGAGTCCTTGGTCAAAGCCACATATTTAATTTAGTTTGAGTGCTGGTTAGCTACGACATAATTTGCTTTTTCCTCTGCGAAGACTGGGGACCCAGCTTACCTGCAGTGCAGGGCAGATGGTGCAAGTCAGGACTCGACTCTCCCGCATTCTCTCCGCCCAGCGTGGCTGCACGTGGCTACACCAGCCCCCTTAGCCGCCCTGGGGCACACGGTTGTGTGAGTTTGAGTCCGAATGCAGCCACAAGGTGTCAGGTGGACGCGGCTCCGACACACATGAAGGTGCTTCTTTGAGGCTAAAAAACTAATGAGAAACTCTGGTACTGATGTTTTTTCTTTTTTTATTGTATTTTTTTCTAGTACCATTTAGTCCCCTTGTACCCTTCTTCCCCCTCCCCCCCTCCACAGTCACCACACTGCTGTCCATGCCCACGAGTCCTTTGTCCTTTTTGCTCATCCCTCCACCCACTACCCTCGCCCACCTGTAGCTGTCATCCTGCTCTCCACCTGTGAGTCTGTCTCTATGTTGCTGGTTACTTCAGTTTGTTTATTAGATTCCACATGAGTGAAATCATACAGTGTTTGTCTTTCTCCGACTGGTTTATTTCACTCAGCATAATGTTCTCCAGGTCCATTCATGCTGTTGCAAAGGGTAAAATTTTCTTCTTTTTCTTACCGCTGAGTAGTACTCTGTTGTGTAAATGTCCCATCCTTGTTTTATCCACTTGGTGCTGATAGTTTTAAAGACAAGTTAAAAATAAGTTAGCAGAACATCAATTTTTAAGAGTATACAGTTCTTAAAATATCATACTGTGAACAATGCAATGTTAATTAAAATACTTAAAAATTACTTGAAGTACTTTATGCTTTAGTTTTTCAAAAGAACATTTAAAACATAATTAATATTAATGTCATTGTTTAAAAAAACTAATGCCTGTTTTAAAAAACTGTCAAAATTCTTCAACCCAGTAGCAAATGATTAAAGCACTTACAGGTGCACCACCAGGTTTCGCTACAGGTCAGAGCACATACATACTCTCTGGATGTGGGTGTTTCAGTAATTCAGGGGATTAATGTCGCTTGGGGGTCAGCTGATGTCCCCACACGCTTTTTGCATGTTGATGTCAACATCGCGTCCCACGAGGAGCTGGAGGCACTACCTGTGGACATGTTTCCTTTCAAATAAAATTAGCAACGTTCCATTTGGAGCAAACATTCTTCTGATGTTTGTTCCTCTCGAGTGTGCTCAGCCCCACGTGAAACCCGGCCCGGCCTGTGGCTCCCTCCTGAACTGGGCGTATGTTTGATCCACCAAATAGTTCTCAGATCTGGGAGCTGGCGAGCCTGGAGAAAAGCTCCCTTCAAAGCATATTTCAGTTTCTTGTGAATCTCAAAGGATTCAACGAGTCCTTATCTAATCCAAGCTGCTGTTCCCGAGCCTTCCTCTGGCCATTGTTCTCACTTATCTTGTTCGCTTGGAAAAGGTCTTATTTTCCCGTAGGCACGTCTTGGATATCTTTCAACATGGACGCCCCCAAATATTACACTTGGTACAACGCTGAGGGTGAGGCCTAGAGCACCTTCTTATACGTATGCAAGGGAAGGAGGAATAACTCAGGTCCAAAGTCAGGTTCAAGGGAGTGGGAAAGTCTTCATTTCCCTTTGCCTGTGAAACGCCACCTAGCAACCAAGCGAAGGGCTCAGTATTTCACACGGGCGCTTCATGGGGCAGCGACACCCTTTCACCTTCTAATAGTTGAGCTGTCGGTATTAGATGTGCCCACGGACCGATGCCATGCCATGCCCTGCTGCAGCGGTTGGTCAAATCACAGTTCATAGCCCTTCTTTCTTTTAAGGTCACCATGGCTGGCGTAGCTCAGTGGATTGAGCGTGGGCTGGGAACCAAAGTGTCCCAGGTTCGATTCCCAGTCAGGGCACATGCCTGGGTTGCAGGCCATAACCCCCAGCAACTGCACATTGACGTTTCTCTCTCTCTCTATCTCCCTCCCTTCCGTCTCTAAAAATAAATAAATAAATTTTTTTTTTAAAAAAAAAAGGTCACCATGGACTCAGAGTTATAGGGGCCTAATTTCCAAGGAAGCCACCTTAGACCCATAAAAAGGTATGCACGCTTATTAAAAACATGGATTCAGTACAGGCATCAACATCCTGGGGACAAATGAGAAGGATGTGGGAGAATGAAACTGTGAAGAAAGAGATTCTTGGCTCCAGGGCTGGGAGCTGTAAAAGATGAGGTCCCTAAGATAACATTCAGCGTCAGCAGTCAGGTTGGATTGTGTGGCCGTGGCTATAGCAACCTGTCAGGGGATTTTGATCACTCATAAAAACGGAAACAGGACAGCTCTCTGGACAGTGCTGTGATCAGATTTGCAGGAACTCTGAAGCCAAAGGGTAAAGCCTGAGATAAAGAGCCCGTGAACTTGCAGGAGAGTGTGCGGACCTGCCCCGCTGGCCCTGTCTCCGGGCTGGACAGAACACTCCTGTGTTCATTGCCAAGGTTCCAAGGGTCTCAGAGACGACACCCCCTTCCACTTCCTTATTTGGTCTACCCCATTTGATTTTGAGATCCTTGAAAACAAGGGAGTTTAGCATTATGTCTAGCATTAACACCTAATAAATGTTTGTTTGATTTTCTTTGATGTAATGTCATTTGATCGAACACCCAGTAAAGGTTTGCCTGAGAATCGTGCTGTCTTAGAAATGCTGGCGGCTCCCTGGGGGCCCCGCCCCGGAGAGGCTGTTCAGAACAGATTCCCTTCGAACACCACAAGCTCCCATCTTCCCCTCCTGCCACCTGGGGGTCTTAGACACACACAGCCCTCTGGGTAGGAGGCCACCGCCAAGCCCCGCGTAAAGGGAGGAGTGATGGTGAAACGACTCCTCTCCTGCAGCAGACAGACGTAATGTGACTATTTCAATTTGTCAAGAAAATGAACCACAGGGGTAAAAATGTGCTTTTTACAAAAATGTTACACAAGATTCTTTTGAAAAGCAAGTATGTATGTATGTGCATTTTTTTTTCTGGGGAGAAAGGAAGCATTTAACTGGGTTTTCCATGGGATTTGAGACCCACGGAGTTCCTGCTTCGTGTGAGTAAAGCAGCTGCCTTCCACATGTCAAGCAGCTGCTACTTCGACGGGAAGTTTCTTTACAGGGATGATAGTATCTGAGCCTCTTTTTTACTCCCTGCACCTCGTGCAACCCTTCCCAACGCACCGCCATCCCCGGGGGGCTGTTGGCGAAAACGAAGGCGGTGAGAAGCAGGGCTGACTTGAACAGCATCGCCACCCAGGGACGCCCCCCTTTGTCACTGCTCTCCTCGCCTTACCCACTGTGGGCTGCTCCCTTGCAGGCTGGGGGGAAGAATTCACCCCTTTCTGAAAGAGGGGGGGGGGATTTTCCATTGTATCTGCATGTTCTGAAATGTCCATCATCCCCTTCTCCATGTCTAGCTACTGTCAGGACTACCTTTTATTTGTAAAATAATTATATTTGTAAAGATGTTACATGAGATAAAAAACCAAAATCCTGGGGGCTGCCCAGGTCTTCCAGGAAATAGGGCTTTTGTGAAAATGAGATGGGGCTTGGTTTCCCTCAGGTAGGAGGCCTGGTTCCTTGCTCTTCTCCTTAAATGAAAAAGAAAAGAGCAGGGGTTTGAAACACAGCCAGACAGTCGCAGGAGGCTGGGAGGGCTTGACTCAGCGGGTGGTTTTTCTAACAAAGTACGCACAGTACGGAGGGGGTGAGGCCTGGCCGCTACAAAGCACAAGGAAAAAAAAAGTTCTTCTTTTTTTTTTTTTTAAAGCAGCAGCTTCATTTGCTGGCTCAGCAAATGTTTCTCCCTGTTCTAGTTTGGAAAAACACATGCCTTGGAAGTCCTCTCTCCCCTTAGCCCTTCCTCCCGCCCCCGACTGTACCATTCAATCCTAGGGGCTGGGGTGACTGACAAGGACAAGGATCAGTAACTGCCAAAAACTACCTCCCCTACCCACCCCAGCCTTGTTCCGAGCAGCCCGTGCTACTTTCTTTTGAGTGGCTCCTCCTGGTCAGCTCAGGGGTCACAGCCCGGGAAGCACCGGACTCTGGACCGCAGCTGCGCGGGGAGGTAAACAACAGGCCTATAAATACCCGGGTCCTGGCCACCCTGCGCGGAGCAGTCCCGTTGCTGAGCAGAGAGGAAGCCTCCTGGTCTGAAAGGCTAGCCCACGACGTGAGTAGGAATTTTGTGTTTCCCAATTCTTGCCTCTCTTCGAGTTCGGTAAATGATGTTGAGTCTGTTCAAGAGTTTCTTTCCTTGGAGAAGGGATCGTAAAAGAAGAGGTAGGTAAAGGAAATAAAACTGATGCAGAAGAAAGAGAACAAACGCCCTGTAAAATCGGGCGTGGTGGGTGCCGTTGTGCAGAGAGCAGATCCACAGTCTGGCTGATTTCTGCCCTGCCTTCCACACAGCTGAGCTGGCAGGTGGGAGCAGAGGTGGCTGGGGAAATCAGACACTTTGACTCTGCAAAAAGGTGTGATGTGACATGGCAGTAAGGAAAGGTCAAGCCTAACCGACTTTCCGTTGAAATGCAGAGAGAAGTCAAGGGCAAAGACGGCCGTGAATTTGAGAGCAGAGATGAACTAGGGCCATCTGCAGAGATGCAGAAAAGTCCAGGGCTGTTGTGAGCGGTGTCAGAAAAAATAAGGAGGGAGAGCAGATTTGGTCCACGGGGCAGAAACGGTCGCCCCTGAAAGAGGCACAGCCCTTGTCAAAACCAGCTGTGCTGGGATTAAGTGCAGAGTTTTGCAGTTTAAGGGGTGAGGGGGAGCTTTTAGGTGGACGAGGAAGCACCTTTGAAGTTCAAGGGAAGAGGCTGAAGAAAGGTTCTGTGTAGCCTGCTTTTAAGCGGGGGATTTTAAACAACGTAGGTCTGGGTGTGGCCAGCAAGCCTGGGTTTTGTGATTGAAAAGCGGTGAGCTTAGTGAAATCCGTACTTTCTGAGTGTCACTGGATCTGCTGCTTATCTTCATGCCATTTATGTAGCTGTTTGACAGTTGCCATTATACTCAGAAGTCTATGATGTAAAAATAAAATGACCTGAAATAAACACAGTTAACCGCGGGCTGGTTACAACAGAGGAAAATCTGAAAGTGCACACGCTAATTCACTGCCCTCTGCTATGGTTTGAGTTATTTTTTCTATCGAAGAAAGAAGTGAGGGAAAGGAGTGAAACAGCCTTTTCACTATGTAGCCGTTTGGAACATTATGCTATGTGGCAAACTGGGAGTACCAAGTCCTGAATTTATGCTGACGGTTCTAAAATCACTGAATGTGCATTCTAGAAATTAGGGTGAAACGTAGCCACTTCAGTAAGAGATAAAACAGACTGAATGATTGTACTGCTTTCTCTGCTGGGCTAGGACATAGACAGACAGACAGACAGACAGACAAAGCCTTGGACCGCTATAGTTATTACAGGTGACCCGTCTACAGAAAACCTACTGACACGGCCCTGGCTGGTGTGGCCCAGTGGGCTGAGCACCAGACTGCCAACCAAAGGGTCCCCAGCTTGATTCCCAGTCAGGGCACGTGCCTGGGTTGTGAGCCAGGTCCCCAGTAGGGGGTGCATGAGGAGCAGCCACACACTGGTGTTTCCCTCCCCCTCTTTCTCGCTCCCTTCCCTTCTCTCTAAAATAAGTATATTACAGTGGTGAAGAGGTCATGTTTTGGAGTACAGCATGTTCTGCCTCTGGCTGCCCTTTCCATCTTTAAATGAGTATTTGGTGCGTGGAGGGCCAATGTCCTGGGACCAACAACATGGAGACAGGACCCATGGCTAGGTATTCATAGGGAGGACAATTACACCTGCCGGGTTTATGGACATCCCTAGGTACGGCTGTGACACCATCGATGAGGGTGACAGAAAGCTTTCCTCTCCTACAGGACAACCCAGCCATGTGGAGCGGCCTGGGGCTTGCCCTGGCTTTCTGCCTCCTGCCCTGGGCGGGAGCGGAGAGCCAGGGGCAGGGCTCCTTCTGCAAGGAGCCTCCAGCCTGGAGCATCGGGGATCAAGACCCGATGCTGAACTCCCACGGCTCGGTCACCGTGGTCGCCCTTCTCCAGGCCAGCTGATCCTTCTGCATTATGCAGGCGTCCAGGTACGACAGCCTTTCTGTGGTCTGGGGTTCCTTCGGGGAAATGCTGTTAAGCGCATGTGTACATAAAATTAGAAACAGATAGAAAAGATGTATTTAGGGAATCACAGTTTCGGAAAATTTTTCTTCTTTTCATGGACCTATGTTTCATAATGTCCTACTAAATGTGTATTGCTTGTGTAATGAAAGTGTTCTAGAACGTACCCCTGGGAGTGCATTGGCTGTTTCCGTATGGCACACGAAGGCGAGTGCTGTGCCAGGGCGGGAAGAACGCTAGACTTGCCACAGGGGCCTTGGGTTACTTAACAAATATATATATATTTATATTTAATTCATATACATTTGTTAAGTACATATAACTAGTATGTGAGAAAATATTTGTTGGGTTATTCGCCAGCTATTTACTGGGTAGAATCCTCTGTAACTGGGACATGGATTTAAACGAACACACGTCATACGACTAATTAGAGAACTAAACGGGTTCGTGTCTATGCAGGCATTTGGCGTAAGGTTTTCACCGAGCGCAAGGGCTCGATAGATAATGAAACAATAAAAGCTTCAGTCCTGTACGAGAACAGAAAGAAGGGGTGTGCGTATGTAAAACTAGAGAGGTTCCTGTAGAAAACAGAGAGGAGAAAAGGAGGCATCACTAATAAAATTAAATACAAATTATTCATGCTGTTGTATTCCCCCCCCGCCCCCCCCGCCATGTTTTAGTCTGGAAGACCTGCGAGTAAAACTGGAGAAAGAGGGCTTTGCCAACATTTCCTATGTTGTTGTGAATCACCAAGGACCCCCTTCTCGATCCAAATACGTGCAGCTTAAAAAGAAGGTTTCAGAGCATATCCCTGTTTATCAGCAAGAAGAAAACCAAACCGATGTCTGGACGCTCTTACATGGGAGCAAAGATGACTTCCTCATATATGACAGGTGTGTACACACGCACCCCGCCAGAAATGAAAACATACCTGCTTCGTGTTTAACTTAATAGCAAGTGATTTCAGATAAGACACCTGCTTTGATTTTATTACCAAATGCTGTTTCAAAGTGAGCCCATTAAAATGTTTGGTTTTAATATTTTGGAAATGACCTTCTTTTGCATAAAAGAATGTGCCATTCCAGTAAGGAAATAAAGAAGATTGACCATGCTTTCCCCTGTAAACTGGTGTTCTGGTTAAACGAAAATAAGGATCCATTTATACATCACACACAATTCTAATCTAAGAATTTGCTGGTGAATAACCACATTTTGCAGGCCACTTGCTTATTTCTAATCTAATGAATAATTTTAAGGCTATATACCTGAATTCCTGAACTATAAGGTGTCTTAATTGGTTAGGTATAACCAGTATAATGGCTATTTTGATTCCATGAGAAATAAAACCTTTGTATTTGGGGAACCTCAAAGCATCCGTTCTTTGATATACCAACACTCCTCATGGGTGCTGTTTCCCTTCAGCTCTTTAGACCAGACCTAGGCATAAGCCTTCCGTGGTCTTACTGTAAATATTTTTAATATCCATGTCATTTTTTTAGGACTGTGGAGTTCTAATTTAAACAGTTGCAAAGTATAACCCTTTGATAGTCACATAGAACCATATACACTGGGTAAAACACGGGCAAGGCATTTTTCTGAGAGTGCCGGTATTCTAATATTTCTTTCATTGTGCTGAACTTTTGTTGCATTGGATATACTTTTAAGTAGATGGGCTACTGGCCGAGACTCGAGGATTTTCCGGTTATGCTGCGATCCCTTGCTGTGTGGACTTCCTGCTGCCGCGGCAGTTAGGAAAAGCTCCTGCAATTTGCAGAGTGTAGTTTCCCGTGCCAGTGGTGGGAGCATCGGTAGAATTTTTAAGTCCCTTACAAAGTTGTATTCGACCAAGTCACAGTGACTGTACTATCCAGAGTCTTGATGTCATGTGTGGTGCCATCCCCGTAACGTCCCTAAATACTGGTGTTAGACTCACTGCAGTCCTGCTCTGCCCCGACTCGGGTGCAAGGCCGGGTGGCTTGTCCAGACCCCGCGGAAAAACATTTACTGACGGCATGTCCGTGTCGTAGTTACGAGGCCACTGACCCTGCACAGTGCTATTCCGAGCCACGCTCGAGGAGGCTTCCGATACGGAGAACATTGCGATGACTGTGTATTTGCCCTGTTTTCCAGATGTGGCCGCCTCGTGTACCACCTCGGCCTGCCTTTCTCCATCCTAGGTTTCCCGTACGTGGAACAGGCCATTAAGTTCGCTTACTGCGAGGAGAAATGTGGGAACTGCTCTTTCACGGTATTTTTCTCAATTATTTTTGCTGGGAGGAAAAAGGAAATCTTTTAAGAGTTATCTAAAGTTAGGATTTCATAACCAATGAGCTGATCGGTGTTTCTGTTGGCGTACAAAAAAAAAAAACCTACAACGGTAATCTTTATAATCACACACACTTCCTGTCATGTGACATCTACTTTAAAATATCTTGTCAAGATCCATATTGCCGCTTCTATCTGGAGGGACTTGAGAAAATGAGCAGCAACATAGACCACACAGTTCAGTTACCACCGAGTGGTGTTACGGGAGTGTCCGTGCTCAGAGAACTCAGCCCACGTGCACTGAGTGACGTTAGTGCAGCGTCCTGAGCGTGGTTCCCACGAGAGCATCGTGGTAGCAGAGCTGGGCCACAGCATCGCCTGAAGTGCAGTCGGGGCCCAGCCCGCCACCTGACGTACCGGGGACACAGGCTGTCAGCTGTCCATGCGGCCCAGCCCTCACGCCGGCTGCCCTTCTGCGGGTGGGCTGCTGCATCGACGGCAAAACAAGAGAAGTCTTCTTCTCCTTACTGAGATTTCTCACACGAGAGTCTTTCCTCCTCGGAATAAGAGGCACCCTGTTTAAGTATTGTTTATAAAAAAGATACCGAAAGGATTTTAATGTCTATTAACTAGGCTTTCCCCCTTTATAGTAAGAAGGGGAAAAATACTTCCAAACAATGTTTGCTTGATAGGGCAAGTCGGCAAAATTTAAACTCAGATTGAAAAACAATTCTGAATTTTATTTGTAAGCTGTAGTTCCTTCAGATTTTCTCCCAGCTCTAAAAAAGTCATCTCAAATTTTAATGAATTATTTAATTAATTCATTCAGTTGCTAAGGGGCACAACAGGTTATTTAGTTAATGTCATTTTTCACTTGTTAATCTACATGATAATCTAAGAAGGGTTGCTTTCTGCTTTCAAGATACGGAGACTGATATAATGCAAATAAATTAGCAACTCCATGTCTAACTTACACTAAGTGCTTAATAAATGCCCGGTATGTTGATTCTTCATACTTTGTGATTATTTCAGTATTTGGCATTTTTGCAAATACCTAATGGTTACAAATATACCTAGTTATACTGAAACAAGGCAGAAACATGCATACAACATGCTCAAAATTTACAAATCATCTGTAAAAAGGAATAAATGCCATATGCATCTGATAGGCCCAGTTGAATTGGAGTCTTTCATCGTACCCCAGATGCCATCAATCATATGACACATTAGTTTACTCACTATTAACAATGCTGTCAGCTCAAGGAGGACACCAGGGGACAGCACCATCAGTCATGGGACTCACTCTGACTCTAAATCAACATGTGACAAAGTACATTGTGACCTCAGTGAAATATGGTCATTGGCTTCTGGAACCTAATCTACTACAACTATAGTTATTTGTATTTGTTCAATCAGTTAACATTTAGAGCATTACACCGTATATTTTAAACACTTAATCAAACTGTGTTTAAATTTTTAATCAAATACTATTAACTTCTCAAAATTCAGAAATACCAAAAAAAAAGTACCACTTCGTAGTTGTATGCTGAATTCCAGTGGAATTTATCCCCATTCAAAACCTTGAAAACACCGAACCAAACCACTTAGAGAGCCTCTGGCCTCTCCGGTGGACTCTGTACCTTTGCTCACAAACACCTTGGGGCCGAGGTCTGACCCCACAGCACCGTGCCTGTGCGCTGCGAGCCTGCGGCTCGTGAGCACACCAAACAGCGCAGACAGACCGAGCAAGCCGAGGCCCGGAGGCGGGGCATCGCGCTTCGTGGAAGGCGGGCGGTGACCTGCGCTTCTCAGCTGCTGGCACCATCCCCGTCAGCACCCGCGAACAAAGCTTGGTGAAGTTCAGAACGTCTCCTGGCACGGGCTGAGGTACTAAAAGCTACTGATTTGGAGCAGCTGATTGGCATTTTTGATCATCGGCGAGAAATTAGTTTGCCCCCGATGTCCCGTTAGGTGGGAAGCACCCGGGACATGGCGCAAAGGCTCCGTGCGTGCCGACCGACTCCAGGGTGTGGCCCTGGGCGGGCTGGACCGCAGTCACACTAACACAGTGTTTGACTTCCGCTCTAAGCCTCCTGTACCTCTCAGGTTCTTCCTCGGAGTTCTTGAAAATAGAGGAAATGCTCTTGATAAGAAAAGGAGAATCTGAATTCTGTCACTGATTTAACCAGTTGAAAGCTGAGCGGAACTGTTGAGCTTTAATTGTATTACACTCTATTTTACCTACTTTCAAAACGTTAATGTTCATTCATTTGTAAGATGCTCGAAGGTTCTTTAAGTGCACACTTTGCACAAACAGCACTTTACAATTGGATGTGGATGGGAATCAGACTTCAATAAAATGTCTAGATGTTAAGGTTACCGCCAGATCCTTTTCTCATTAGCATTATGCTAGGAAAACAAAGCCAGTGCTAGCCTAACTAGCTGGGATTTCAGACGTTAGCTCTGCAAATCATTTTCATGCATTCCTGCTAAACTTCCACACGTGTGGATAATGAGCATCTGATAAATCTGTTCCAGATCCCAGACGATGATGACGTCTGTAAAAATGTGTCCTTGGCCACCACGAGGAAAACCACCGAGGCCCCAGAGCCGCAGCCCCACCCCCACCATCGCGACCACCACCGGCACGGGCACCAGCACTGGCACGGGCACGGGCACCAGCACTGGCACGTTAAGCACGGCCAGCCCTCAGAGAATCAGCATCCGGAAGCACCACCCGAGTCTGAGCACCCCCTTTCTCCAGGCCTTCATCACCACCATAAGCTCAAGGGCCCCCAAAGACAGGGGGACCCAGCGAGTTGAGATGAGCCAGAGAATGAACCGTTACCACCTTCTTCTTCACAAAAGGAGGTGGTGACCTCCTGTGGAAAGAGATGTATAAATCGGTTACTCTGAAAGTTGCCCAAAGATTCGGCGTCAGCTCCTAGCAGCTGATGCTGACATTGTCGACATCTGATATTTGAAAAAACAGGGTCTGCAGTCACCTGACAGTGTCGGGAAAGCCTCCCCTCTTTGTGTAGCTGAGAGGGGCTGTGGGCGGAGGAGAACGTCATTGAATCTTGACAGTGACGTTCGCCTCGGGTCGCCTGACCAGAGAGTCGGCGGCCCCAGCCCACAGAAGCCAGCACCACCTGAAGCTGAAAAGATAAGGCAGAAATGTGAGCATGACCTTCAAACTAAACACTTAATTAGGACACACTCCCAAGTCAATCTAGACACAGTTTCACTTTCGGCATTTTTATAAGCTACTTCATAATGATCAAAAATTAGGAATTGGATTTGTGCAAACATGAAGAAATCTATTATGCTGGCCTCCAAATTCTAAGATCTGTGCCAAAGAAAATTCTGACCCAAACCATTTTTCTTAAAAGAAGGGGCAACTGGAAGGTGACTGCAGTATTTGGTTAATATGTCTTTCTTTTTCTTTTTCCGGCTTTCTACTTGCCTCAATGAGAACAGGAACGTAAACTATGACCTAGGGGTTCCTGTGGGATGCTTGGCAATTAGAATGGAGGAAGAACAACAAAGACATGTTTTCCATTTTTTCTTACTTGTCAAAACATTATTACTTTTGTCTTTTTAATCTTACAGTTTTAACTGATTACACCTTTTAAAGGAAGAAGTGAATTCTGTCTTTTAAGATCCAGAAATACTTAACGTATGAGTATTTTGCTATGACTACCTTTTAAATATCCATATACACTTTTTTATATCTAAGACTCAAATCTTGATTTTTACTACTGCCTGTGAAAGAAGGCTTTATCTATTGTTTTCTTTACTTGGCATGATATCACGCTCTCTAAAACTTGAGAGCGCCTGTCTTGAGAGAGATACAGAGAGAGAGAGAAAAGAATGTTGTCTATCTTTTGGTTGCTTAGACAGTATTTCCATAGTCAATGATGGTTGAATAGGTAAACTGAGGCCTATGTACCTGAACTCCGTTATGGCGAATACTATTAAGCAAGAATGCAGTACACAGTTGGCCAAAGTGTGGATTTATTTCAATAAACTCAATTTAACAAGTTGAATGCTGTCTCTTTCATTGTTATTACTTAGGCAGTATGTTATACTGACAATAGAAGTGAATTTTTCAACTGCTTTTAAAGAGATTAAATATCAGCGAATGGATTTGCTGCTGCACTTAAAACCGTCGACGTTTAAGGGGAGGACCTTTGCCAACAGACAGGCGCTGCTCTAAGTCATGGATGGTGTTACGAAGAACAGCAATCTCCTTGTTTTTCTCTTCTTGAAGATGCTGAAGCTTCTAAATGGAGCAGAAAAAATTTTGTTACTGCAATCCAGAAATAATAAGATTAAGTACAAGGGACAACAGAAACTAAACTTCTAGTTTAGGTAGAAGTAGACAGTAAAAAAGACGCGTTATTCTGAAGAGTATTTAGGTTTTGTGGGTCTGAATGGGTAACACGAGGACGCAGAACACGCCACAGCACCGGCGGCTTCAGTGTGTCCCCGTGTCCCCGCCTCCCCGCAGAGCGTGCGGTGGTGAAGCACACACAAGAAGGAGCGGAGCAGAAAGGCGTCTGTGTGCCTAAGTAGTTCAGAAGTCAGTCAGCCTTAGTTCAGAATACATTATGGGATTCCTTAGATAATCCAGAGTCAGAGGACTTCTGTCGTGATTTCATTAACTGCCAAGATTTACTAGTTAAATTGACAGTGGCCTTTAAAGATTGTTAAAATCTAGTATCTTTCTGATTGCGTGAGATGTTTTAAGAAAAATTCTGCCCCTGGCTGGTGTGGCTCAGTGAGTGGGTTGAGTACTGGCCTGTGAACCAAAGGGTTGCAGGTTTGATTCCCAATCAGGGCACATGCCTGGGTTGCGGGCCAGGTCCTCAGTAGGGGACACGTGAGAGGCAACCACACATTGATGTTTCTCTCCCTCTCTTCCTCCCTCCCTTCCCCTCTCTCTAGTAATAAATAAATAAAATCTTGAAAAAAAAAAGAAAAGTTCTTAGACAGCTCTTTTGAAAGGCAACACACTGAAAAGATTTATTTTCTTAAGTAACAGCCATGGGAGAAAAATCAACATACCCTTCTGTAGATGCTCTGTGGCAAAACAGTAGAATCTGGATACGGTTTTGACTTAGTTTGAACTCTTGCTAGTTTGGCATCAAACTGAATCAAGTTTAAAAAGAAAGTTATTGAGAACATTCTAGTTAAACAATTAGAAACAATCGTCTCCATAACTAGAAATATAATCCATTATATTCTTTGATATTTAGTGTGTAACTAAAGTATAGTCTCTGTATTACAGAAGATAGAAAAGTCTGTCCTTAGAAGGCAACGGACACCCAAACAGGACCAACCCTGGCCGCAGGCTGAGACTGCCTGAGGAGCTTCTTAAAAGGACGAACATCGGGCACTACCCGCGAGATTCTGGGTGGGGCTAGCCTCATCTTTTTCTCAAGACGTCAGGGGTTTCTGTCAGGCAGGGTTAATAATCTAGCTGACTTAAAGAGAGAGAAATATTTTCACATTATTCTGAGTGTGCTTTTGTAAAGAAAATGCAGTGTAACTAACCGTCATGGGAGGGAATCTCACGTGCCCTTCTGTACAGACTTTGAGGCTGAATAGTAGGGTTTGGATACGCTTTTGTTGATTTAGTCTGAACTCTCTCTAGTTTGACATTAAACTAAATCAGGTTTAAAAAATTCTTGTAAGGCCATTCTTACAGGTCATATTTTTTGCAAAATCTTCCATTATACTTTTCTCCTTATAATGATAATTTAGTGTAATTTCCCTGTGGACTAGGGAGAAACTCTCCATGAGGCTGTGTTCTAGTTGGGGGAGAGAGGTGGGTGATTACAATGAAAACAAAGAGCACCAAGAGTTCTGCATGTGAGCCACACCACAGACCTGGGCCAACAGGGCCCAGACGGCACGTGAAACACACATCCCCAGTGGAGGGATTAGCAGTTGAGGGTAGGTCTGGAAATACGGCCTCTGGACCCCACCAGCCCTGCAGCGCCTTCTGTGGCGTGTGGGTACCCCCGGCCAGAGGCAGTGGCTGCAGAAAGCCTCTAAACTCAACCCTGTTGCTCAGTGATTACACAGCTTCCAACACTGTACCTCGACAAGAGCCCCAGGGACACCAACTTTCAGGAACATGAACAGTAAGTTACCTTAACTCGTGGTGACCTATGACAGTGTAAGGTGACATGTCAGGCTGGAGGCATGTGGTAAAACAGGATGGAAAGAAAGATTGGTAAGATCTAGGGAAATTTTTAAAGAACGAATATATTGTCACATACTAGTATCTTTAGATTTTGACAGCCGGTTCACCAACCCACTGAGAAGGCTTTCTAGCAAAGAACTGGAGCGTCAGTCTTTAAGATGCCCTATCTGAAGTCCCTTTAAAATGAAAAAAAAAAAACCCTCTGGTTTGTCTGCCCCTACAATATGTGTTTTTGGACACATTCATAAGGCAGACATTTGTCTTTTTTTATCTCAAGTAAAGAGAGGGGTTACTGGTTGGTCCACCAGGGCTGCACAATTTCTGCCAAGGGGGGAGTGATGCAAAGCATCGGAAACACTCCCCCTGCGGGAAGGAAGTCCCACGAAGCCTGTGTGGTCTCAGCTATAAAAGACGGGGAGTCCCTGGGTTATCTGACACCTGAGAGGGAGCGAGGCCTTCCCTGGAGCCCAGGACCTTCTGAAGGAGTGAGAGTCCCTCCTTCGGGCCGGTGCTGGAAGGCGGCCTAGCTCCCGGCTGCAGCGGTGTGAGCGCTGCCTGTGACGGAGGACGAGTGTGTGGTGTGAAGTCCATCTCAGTGGGACGGAAATGCCACACTGTGGTCGAGGCTGAGGGGTGCGCACTCACAGCCAGTGGTCTTCAACACTTACCTCTAGCTGTAGTTTGATGATTTCACTTTGTCTTTCCTTTTCCTGAATCCTTAACTTTTCATTTAACTCTGCAATTTCCACCTCCATTTTCTCTATCAGTTCTTTATTCTTTTCTTCACTTAATTCAACTGAAAAAAACCCCACCCAAAATAAATGAAATTAATTCACCTTAACACTTAAAAAAGCTTATAAGCTTATAGTTCTTCAATATTTTAAGTGATCTACAAAAAAGTAAATTTTATTGATAAAAATAGGAGGTCTGTCCGGAAAAAGTCCACCCATTGTCCACCCATTGTGGACGAATACATGTATATGAGAAGACAGGTGTGTGATTTTCTTTATCATAATTCTCCTGAAAGTTTTTGTGATGAAGAATATGTTGGCCTTCTAGAATGAACTGGAAAATGTTTCCTGCTCTTTGTGAATCCACTGAAAGAGCTTGTGAAAGACTGGCATTCCTTTTCCTGGAATGTTTGGTAGAATTTCACCAGGAAAGCCATCTGAGCCTGGAGTTTTCTTTGTGGGAAAAATATTTATGATAGATTTAATTTATAGATAGAACAATTCAGATTTTCTATTTCTTCTTGTGTGCTTTTTGTCCTTCAAAGGTGTCTGATTCATCAAAAATTTCAAATTCATTGGCAAAAAGACGTTAGTTTATACAGTTACTTAAGAGTTCATTCACTTTTTAAAGTTTAAAGTGACTTTCCTTTCACATTTCTGATATTGCTTAATTAAAAGTTTCTCTATTTTCTCTTGTTTAGCCTTGAGTTAATGAGTTAATCAATTTTATTAGGTTTTTCAAAAAATTTTGAATCTGATTCTTTATCATGTATGTGTTTGTAATTTCACTAATACCTGACTTCCTTCTTTCTCATTTCTTTGGTCTTAGTTTGATATTTTCCCCCTGACTTCTGGATATAGGTATTTAGATGATTGATTTAAGCATTTTCCAATATTTGTATGGAAGCCCATACACAGACTCATAAACGCAGCTTTATCCGTGCCCCACAGTTTTGATGTGTCGTCTGGTCTGTATAAGTCAGTTTAGGACCCTTTAGGATTTCTACTTCAATTCACAGGTTATTCAGAAATAATTTACAGACATATAAGGATTTTCTAATTATCTCCTTCTTAGAGGGCCAGAAGAAGCTGCAAACTTCTCTTCTAAAGTGGCTGATGGAGGTTGCACCCCCCGCAGTGAGGCATCCCAGTTCCAGTTCTCCGCGTCTTCATTAACACTCGCTGTTGACAGTGTTTAAAAACATGCCAGCGGTTCTAAAACGTTCAGAGTGGTTTTATCTCATCGTGGTTTTAATTTGCATTTTCCTGCTTACTAGTTATGTTGAACATGTTTTCATGTGCTTATTTTCCATCTGTGTATCTCGGGGGAAGTGCTGTTCAGATATTTTGCCTTGTTGGGTTGTCTGACTTCTTTTTTTTTTTTTTTTAAGATTTTATTTATTTATTTTTAGAGAGGGAAGGGAGGGAGGGAGAGAGAGAGAAACATCAATGTGCAGTTGCTGGGGGTTCTGGCCTGCAACCCAGGAATGTACCCTGGCTGGAAATCGAACCTGGGACACTTTGGTTCCCAGCCCGCGCTCAATCCACTGAGCTACGCCAGCCCGGGCTAGTTGTCTGACTTCTTATTAGTGAATTGTTCGAGTTCTTTCATGTCCTGGATACAATTCCTTTATCGGATACACATTGGAAGTACAGTCTCCCAGTCCTCGGCCTGTCTTTTCATTGTATTAACAGTGCTGAGGGACAGAAGTTAATAGTTTTGATGAAGCTCAACTTAGAATTTTTTTATTATTTGTGCTTTTTGTTTCTTTCTAAGAATGGTGCTTAACTCAAGGTTGCAAAGATTATCTTTTATGAACTCTTCACAATTTTATAGATGTAGGTTTACTTTTCAACCACTCATCCATTTCAAGTTCAGTTTTGCATATTATGTACATAAATATGGCTGGGAATCGAACCTGGGACACTTTGGTTCGCAGCCCGCGCTCAATCCACTGAGCTACGCCAGCCAGGGCAAGAAAGATTTTTAATACCCTTATGAAACTAGTTAACTAGCAACATAGGTTCATGAGATCTGCTTTACTAAAGGAAGAAAATTACCACAGTGAAGTTATATTCAATATGCTGAATATACAAATATCAGTTATTAATTATACACATTATGTCAATTTTATAAGAACATTAATTGTTTCATGTGGAATAATAAATGCAAACACCATGAATCCAATTTAGAAATGTTATAATTTAGGTGAAATACATCAAGGCAGTATTCATTCAAGAACACTGGCAATTGCTGAAAAAGTTTATATATGCATTTCAATTGTTTCATGGTGTCTTAGAATTCAGGAAATAAAAAAACACCTTACCTTTTTTTTGCATATCCTGATAAAGTTTCTTTATTTCTACCTTATGTACTTCTTCTTTGATTTTCATTTCACTCATAAGTTTGGCAATATTATTCTTATATTCCTAAAGATTAAAATATATATATTTATTCTTCGATTTAAGTATGTGTGCACTACTTTTGAATGATTAGTAAAATCATTCAAAATTTTCAAATTTTATATTAACTTCTGATATGTAATCGTAGCTAGAAGGGAAAGATACTGTTCACTGTTAGAATAGTCAGCTTCTGGTCCAAGAAGACGGAGACCATCTGGAGACAGTGTCGTTTTATGTCTGCTTTCTGAATACTCATCACTAGTGCTTAGCACATCAGAGATTCTTAAAATATTTTAATTATGTGAGTAAATGCCATGACAGCATTAAAATATGTCCAATAAAAGCCAAAGCCCGGCTTCAGGGCCAAGAGTAGTCGCTGTTCGACAGTCGGTCAGCTTACCCCAACGGGGAACAAACCCCTTTGAAAGCGGGCTGAGCATCTGTGTTTCTAACAGTTATACAAACACTTCCGACTCCCGGAAGGAGGTGAAGCACCCCGTTTTGAGGGTTAGCTTCACGAGGCAGAGGCTAGAGGAGGGCGGACTGGGGAGCGGAGGAGCGCCCCGCAGGCCCCCGAGATCAGCTCCGTCGTTGGCGAGTTCTCGTGCTGAACGGGGGAGGGGCGCTGAGAAGGCGGCGGAAGAAGGAGTCCCCAAAGAAAGGCCTGACAATTTTCCCAGTGGCACGTTCCTGCTTAAGGAAATCACGCACAGGCCTGAGATGCAGAAGGAAAGGAAAGCAGCAGGGAGAGTGAAGCAGTGCAGTAAGGAAGACACGGCAATGGAGGCGAGTGGTCACGAAAAGCCTCCAAACACTACAGAAGGCAGGAACTTTTTAATCACTGCTGTTTTCCCAACTCCTGGTGTGCATCTCCTGATAGATATTTGTTGAACGAATGAGAGTGCCAATAAAAATCATGTAAGTCAGAAGTTCTTCGCTTAGACCCAGTAAACAGGCTTTCGAGGATCCGTTAACTTCCTGAAATTGCAGGCAAAATTGTACACATATATGTATGCATGTGTGCTCTGAACATTTTTCTCAGGCAGGGTTCAGAGCCTTTGCCAGAGTATTCAGTGCACGAAGGAGGGAAAAGAGCCTAGATCCCCCGGCTCACGGAAGTGATACAAGGGGATACAGTCTAGATCCGCACTGTGATACCCTGCCGGGCCACCTGCGGAACGGCTGAGCCTACTAGCCACTGGCTTTAATGGAAGTTCTGCAGGTGAATTTGGGGTGAATCTCACCAATGGCTGTTCTTCATATGCACACATCTAGATTCCTATACACACAACTACTAAGTGGCTTTCACAAACTACTCCAGACTCAACGGGGTGCAGCAGGCAGTTACTGCTCTGAGAAACGAGAGACAAATCTACGTATCTTTTCATTCCCCGCTGACTTCACGGCCTGAAGATTCCACCGCTCAAGTGGAACGCTTCCAGAAGACCCGGGATTTTCACGGCAACCCTCAGGCAGGGGGGCTGCCCTGATGTTCGGGCTGGGGCTCCATCACACCAGATTCCTGTAGCCCACTTTAGCCGGGGCCCGTCCTTCCTCTCCAAGGGAACCAAGTCCCAACAAGGAATAGCCTCTGGTTGTATTTTTGTTTTTATAAAACTTAAGGATTCTCTGTCGACAAGTTACAAAACCTCTCCCAGTCCCACAACATGGCTATCAAGTACTTCCTGAGTTTGTTTCTGGGTAGTGGTTTTACGTATGTTTTGGATGTGACTGGAAGTTTTGTACTAGAGATTTCTCATTGGATTGGGGTCTTTAGTTTGCTTTAGCTGATTAAGAAGCTCAGAATCTTGGGTTGTGGTGTTTTCTCATTACTTTTCACTCTTCTGAAAACCCCTATGGTGTTCCAGACAAAGCAGTGTTCTGTGGCTTGCGAAAAGAGGCAAACATTTCTCCCCCTTCTCGGCCCCAGTTACACCCTGACTTCACTGTCTACTGTTGAGCTCTACAGGCAAGGTACGGGAAGGATGGGGGAGAATAAAGGAAAGGGAAAACGAACGGTGGATATATTCCACAGACATTTAAATTGTCCCAAATTGATGCTGAGAAGCAACATTTCCCAAGAGCACCGCCAGACGCTATTTACTACACCCGAAGTGATACGCGGAAGCCCCGGCAGGGTCTTAGAATCAGAATATGCTCCTTCAGAGGCCCCTTAAGTGAGGAACCAGAGTGGATTTAGAGATGATCCTGCAAGTTGAAGTTCTCAGTTTGATACAGAGCCGACCAGAATTCTGGAAACCTTAGGTCAGAGTGTGACACACTGGCTCTTGGGAGATGAGAACAATCAGCGCAACCCTCCCAAAGGGCAGACAGGTGGGGGCTGACCTTCACTGAGCACTTTCTGTTTTCCATCACCACGCTACCTGATAGCATCGCTACCGCGCTGGCTGCTGCTCTCACGGGGAGAAGAGAACGTCACAGAGGGTGTGGCGGCCCCCGGGAGACAGCCAACGGGTGATTTACTGCTCCCTTCACTTACGTGGGGCAATACAATTGTAATGTATTACTCCGATCATAAAGATTAAAGACTCATTTACTTTACGGTTAAAGAGGTTTAAAAGTGCTCATTAGAGTAAAAACTCTATTAACATAATTTTCAAATAAGCAGCAAAATGGTTGCATCTCTTTTTGGTAGAAAGAAAAAGTGCAAATGATATATTAGTGCATTGCAGTATGCAAGAAGACTAGGGCCCTCAAGATTTCTATTTCTTTAAAAATTTTTATTGATCGAAAGCTCCAGCACACACATTCACAAACATATATTTACTCCATAAGTTGTGGCATCTTCAGTAACGAAAACAATCACTTTTATTTTCTAATTTGAGAAGACAAATGTTCTACAGGGAGTTGAGTGGTATAAAGACACATAAACGTACCTGTTCATGAGATTTTAACTTCTCTTTCATAAGATCAGCACTTCTTTTTAGTTGTTCATTTTCACCTGTGTAAAAATCATCAAAGAGTATTCTGACATACAGTACTTTTCAATTAATATGGGACTGTATCCCACACTTCCAGTTTCCATGCACGCACGTATCCAACGCTTGCAAACAGCTCTACTGCATGTCTAGGACACATGCACACAGGGCGTGGGACTGGGACATTGAAACAAAATGATCATTGTTCTCCGAAGAACTTCCAGCCTAGTGGTGAGACAGGTGTGTGAGCAGCTATGATGTGTCGTGATTGCTCTGCAATGGCAGTGTGTCTGACATGCGGTGGCACCTGTGGAAGAGAAGCCTGAGTCAGGAAAGGACAGACAGAGGAGGGGCCGCCTGAGCTGAGACTCCGCCCCGTGTTGGAGGGCACTTCGGATGTAGGAAACCGTACAGGACACTTCGGCCTTGAGTGCGTGCGGCACGTTTGGGAAAATCACACTCCGAGTGCGGCGCTGTTGGGGTGCACACAGTGAGGAAGACGTGCTAAACAGGCTGGGGCCACATCCCAAAAGGGGGCAGGCACATTCTATGCGAACGCTTTAAATTTTATTTTACAGGGTCACCAAAACATTTTACAGAGTCATCAAGGAATTTAAGCAATTATAGTTAAAGAAAGTACCTGGCAATGCACATAGGATGAATGGGAAGGTTTTGAACCCAGAGGAATGGAAATCAGGAAAGAGATCCAGTGAGAACTAGCAGGAGCCCAAGTCAGGTCAGTGGGAGCAGGAGACACAAGGAAAATGAAGGTAACTGTTTAGATGGTAGAATCAGCAGGAGCTTTAGTGACTGATAGGAGAGCAGAGGCGACAAAGAAGGGGAACCTCTGCCTTTTGGGTTTCTGGTTTGGTAACTGAGAAATCCTCAACAGTTCGGGAAAATTAAGAGGAGGGGATTTTTAAGAGAGAAAGAATAGATCTGGCTCTTTACCGTGCTGCACTTGAAATGGCTGGGATATCCAGGACAACGCTTCGGTGGCCTGAGAAACACGTAGGGGTGGCCAAAGGGACAATGGCCTACGGGGAGACTGAGAAGTGTCCAGAGGTGCAGGAGAGAGTGGTACAAGGACAAGAGGTTAAAGGGGTTACAATCAATGGCAGTAAATGCAGTAAGTAGGGTCAAGTGAAAGTACTTGGAATGAAAACTCTGGGAGATGCCCCACTGTTCTAAGTTCAACGCCAGGTAAAAGTGCATAGAGACACTGACTTCAGACTATTGTTCCCTTGCGGTTTGATTGGAAAAGGAAAGAATGAGGACAATGGAAGGGAATAATCCAAAGTCAAGGGAACTTTGTTGTCTTGTGTGTTTAAAAGATGAAAGATACTGTGTGTGTGTGTGTGTGTGTGTTTGGGGAGGTGGAGGTGAGAGATGGTACAGGGGAAAACATGGTAATGGAAAAAATGCAATCAAAATAATGTAAAAGGCCCTGGTTGGTGTGGCTCAGTGGATTGAGTGCTGGCCTATGAACCAAAAAGTCACAGCCAGGGCACATGCCCTGGGTTGTGGGCCAGGTCCCCAGTTGGGGGGACACGAGTGGCAACTGACTGATGCATCTCTCTCATGTAGCTGTTTCTCTCCCTCTCCTTCTCCCTCCCTTCTGCTTCCCCTCTCTCTAAAAATAAATAAAAATTCTTTAAAAATAATGTAAAAAAAAGATGAAAGAGGCCTGAGTTGTTTAAATGCTGAGAGAAATAGCGGATAGAAAGAGGAAGATGAAAGACAGAGAAACGATGGGACAACTGGAGAGGCAGCATCTCCGAAGACAGAGGTGAAGAGAGATGAGTGTCTGAAAGGGTCAACATTCAATGAATGCACTGGACACCTGTGACACCTGTATTTTACTACACACTGATTGTAAATAATTTCATTTAAAAAGTCTTTTCCAAAAATCCCATCATATTGGTAAAACTAGTAATTAGAGGACATTATAGTTCAGTGGAAATGGGCATGTTTTATCTTTGGCGTTGGGGCTGAGCGAGCCGGCCACAGACTGGGCAGGTGGCTTTCTGTCTGTGTGTGATTGAATTGTTATGTGCGAGCTTAGCATTAATTTGTCCCGAGGGCTTTTATTCTGCACTTAATATTCTATATTTAAATTTAAACTGGGTTTCCATCAGTTTAAATTTAGTGTGCTGTGCTGTGCTATCAAATGAAACGCTCCCCACCACACCCCTCTCCCATCAATGCGTTCAACAGTGGTAATTTCCCTTCATCTCCGAGTTGCCTCCACCTTAATGACATTTTGGGCAAATTAAAAAACTCTGCAGTGATTTCCATGATTAAACATCCAGGTCAGTTTAATACTCTGATTTCCTATTTCAAACGTGAAAGTTTTCATAACCCTTGTCACTGTCCAGATCTGCGGCTGGAAGGGCGCAGAGGAAGTGGATGGAGGAGGAGCCTGGTTGTCCCTCTAACTGTCCCGCCCTCTCCCCGGTCTCAGGGGTTGGGGAGAGGGGATGAGAAGGGAATCTGGATAACTTCCAGGGCTCTGGGGTTCTCTGATGGTTGTGAATTGCTTCTGTGGGCTAAGAAAAGGGAGAGTCTGAATTTGCCCCAACTTTTGGTGACATGAGTAGTTTCCTTTAGAAGGTGAGAATATTTCACTTAAAAACTAAAATAAAAACATTGGGCTTTACTTACCAGTTTAATAGGTAAAAATCCCACTTAATATCCTATTACACTCCTCCTCCCACACACAACAACCTCAACATAACATGAAGCACCAGTCAAAACAATGACAGATCAGTAAAGATCGCTGACATTATCTGATAGATGCTTTAGGGAAGTTTGTCTTTCAGCACAGCGATATTGGGAGGAGGCCTTGGAAATGGAGTCTACTTATGAAACTGCTGCAGAAGCATGGCTAAGAGGTAATGAGTGTGAGTTTTGGGGGTAAAAATTGACAATCTGGGGGAGGAAGAGCAACCAGTTACTGTAAAGTTTGGAGTCCTAGTGATAGGGAGAAATGAAGGCATTTGGGACAGAAAGAGAAAAGTCAAAACTATATTTATAGGGGAAGATGATAAATAACAAAACATCCATTAAAATACAGCATTATACCATTAAAATGAAAGTAAAATGATAAAATCAATTTGTTTTCAAAGATTATAATCAGACATTTTGAAGAGTCATATTTTAATATAAGGGCTTAATCTTGATGGTGGCTTCAGTTTTACAAAAATTTTGTTGGAAAATTATTCTCTCCGTTTTTCTCCACGCTTCTAACTTCTGGATCATACATATGCGCGTGCACACACACACACACACACACACACACACACTCATATTCTTAGTTGTACCTCCTGCCCATTAAAAAGTTTCATTCCTCTCTGCTCATCAACTTGTAGAGCTCTTTGCATATTGTAGATATTATACAATGGTATTTGAAAACATTTTTTCAAATAATTGTTTGTTCTTTTGACTTTTGTGTGACAAAGATAACCTGTCAAGTTCCTTTTCATTGCTGTTACTGTTGGTGCCCTTGTCACAAGCGAGTCGCTTAGGTTTGTTTCCTTCTTTATGCACCACCTGCGGTCCCCAGGCTGGTTAAAATAGGCCACAGTGCTAGGCTGCACGTGTTGTGCCCTAGATACTCCTTTAAGCTTTTATTCTTTTTTTTACACTGAAGTCTTTTATCCATCTGGAATTTACTTTTGATGTGGTAGGAAAGAGTCCAACTTTCTTTTCTTCCGGATGGAAAGCTAGTTATATGCGTACCTTATGTTAAAATGCCATTCTTCTTCCGGTAAACTGAAATATCCCTTGTGTCATATATTACATGAACAAATACTGGGGCCTTTCTAGAATCTGGTTCTCTATTCTTTCCATGGGTATATTTTTCCATTTCTATGCCAATACCATATTGATTTCATTCTGACAGTTTCAGGGCATGTCGTTACCTGGTCATCGAAGTCCCCCTTCCCCCGTAATCTTCTCGTTTTTCATAGTTCTCTTGTTCGTTCTTGTTTTTCTTATTTGTTTCTTTTGTCGAATTAACTTTAAGCTTATTTTATACAATCTTCACCCCCACCCAAAATTCAGTACTTTAATTGCATTAAATGTGTTTATTAACTTAAGGAAAACAGACATTTTAATAATGACAAGTCTTCCTTCTGCCAGGAAAATTGATCAACCCTCTAAACCACTTCCTTCAAAGTCATTTCCACCGGGGGCCGCATCAGCTTCATGGTTGCCTTCAAAGGGCCGAATGTAATTTCAACTTCTTAACAGTTAAGGAGTAGTTACATTTATACAGCGCTAAAACGACTTCAGCCCTTTGAAGGTACCCACAAGGCTGATGTGGCCCCAGGTAAAAATGAGTATGACACCCCTGCTCTAAATGTCACACTATTTGTATATTATCTGGTTTGGCATATCTATAAGTAGGCTAAATAGAACCACATGGCTTATCTGTGAATGAAAGCCATCTACTGAAGAAATAGATAACCTCCTTATTACTTTATATTACACTTTGGTTGGCTCTATGTTGGCTTTCATCTATAGTACAGTCAACATGTGATTATTGTTACCATTGCTTTTTTCCATCATCCCACCAGACCCTGCATTAGATTTTGAAACACATGACTACTTCCTCAAGGTATAAGGCTTTTGTTACTGTGGCTAGAGTAGTGATAAATTCAAAGAGCATTTTGTATCACTGTAGAATCCACCTGATCCTGATATCTGACAAGTAATCTTTCTCTGACCTAGCCAGAAGCTACTTTAATTTTTTGGATTCTAATAATTTTGCAACATGTTTTTCTAAAACTGGTTAATTTCCACTAGCATGAAACAGGGAGGAAAATCCTTAAAAGTGCACTGTTCTCAGATTCATTATATACATATAGTGAGTTGGCTTTCTTTGATATCATTGATAATTGAATTGCTTAGCTTTGTAAAAAGTTCATTCCATAATCTAAATATTTTTACATTGAAGTTTCTTACTTGGTTGCCTGAATAAAGACTGTGTTGATTTAAATTGAGATCATCCACAAGTGGCATTTACTCAGATTCTGTACAAGTTTTTGTCTTTTATTTTGTCTTTTTATTTTATTTTGTCTTTGAGTGTTTTTATTTTTTAAAAAGCAGATATTGATAGGTAATGTATTTCTCAGACCATAAGATGCACTAGGTTTTAGAGGCAGAAAATAGGAAAAAAGTTTGAAGCAAAAAATGTGGTAAAATATTTAAAAACATAAATAACATAATGTTTCACCAATGTAAAAGCAAACAGAACTCAACAGCAGCATCGACAACCATTATTCCTCCCAAATTTGGGGGGGGGGAGTGCATCTTATAGTCCGAAAAATATGTTATATACCTGACCAATATTTTTTTTTGTCTTATTTAGTTTTGACTTGTTTTCTAAAATTAACCATATGATCTTGACAATCAAATGGCTGAAAGGGATGAAGTGAAGGACAGGCAGCTCACACCTGCCACGATGCCTCAACCGAGGCTACAGAAGCCCTGGAAACATGAAATCAACGGCTTGCTTCTTCCTGAGAGGTACCGCGGAATGTCCATTTTCAGGAAGAGCTGCTTAAAAATTTGTACTACCACACCCGCACAAAGATGGTAACATGACTATTGGTCAATATTTGATACCCTTTTGCAAAGAAATACCGTATTCATTATTGAGTTACAATAGGCTTTCTGGAAATTAAAAAAATTAGCTTCTGGTAGTTAAAAAGTTTTTCTGGTAGATGTTTTATTGAAACAAAATCCTGAAAACAGTTAAACTGAATATCATTTAAATCCTAAAATAAGAAGACTGTAAATAAATAGGAACATTCATGTACTTGTTAAATGCAGCCGAGTGCTGTACTTGGTCGCGGAGAAGGGAAGCGTGCTCCGAGCCGTCAGCACTGAGACTGGGAAGTGAGACCCAGCCAGCTGTGGGGCGGGACTGAACCGCCGGAAACAGTGAGCAGAAGGCCGGTACCACGAGAAGTGGCAATCTGTGGGCCGCGTGGGGTCAGAAGCCCGCCGCAGTCAGCCAGGAGGCCAGGCCGTGGAGACGGCACGGTTCCCCACCTGTTACCCTTCCCGATCTCCGGAGCAGCAGTTAGTGGTGCGTGGACAGGGAGGTGAACCGCTTCCACGCAACGCAGTTGCTTTTTGACGGTGTAAGTGCAGAGTCTTCTACTACAATTTCTGCATTTATCTCGTTAACATTAAGGGAATGTTTCAAGGGAAAGCAATGGGGAGAGGGGTAAGAACTAATAGTAATCCTTAAAAAAAGTTAAATATCAACTAGAACATTATGAAGATAATAAAGAATAACATACCAAGTCAAATAAACGGCATGTAAGATCACTATTATATCTCACTATGTAAAGTGATACTTTACACAGGTAAATAAAAAAGTGAATAACTTTACACTGGTTAAAAAAAGTGAATACTTCACCTACCTACGTAAAGTATTTCAGGACAGAAGCAGAGACTGAGGGGAGGAGTCCGCTGGGAGGGACCCTGAAGGCAGTTCAGTCCGACCCCCGTCCAGGAGGAAAACCCTACCGACACAGTGCCGCCACGGCCGAGTCTGAATGGGACAGAACCCTCGGGGGCTCCCTGGGCGTTGGTGGTAGGCCTACTGGGTGTCAGTGGTAGGCCTACTGGGTGAGCCCGCCTCGCAACAGTCAGAAAAGCTGCATGTGCCAGCTCCGCTCACACAAACGTAGCCTTAGTCGGGGACGAAAGCTTCCACGGGAAACAGTCACTGCAGTTCGGGCAGAATGTTCATCGTGTGACTATTCGACCAGTGAATGCCCGCCCTTCGAAGCTGGGCGCGGGTTACCGGGGACCGGGAGCACTATCGTGCCGGACTGTAAACCCTGCTGTCCTTGTCCGAGTATGACCGAGCTGTTCCGCTCAGCACGGAATTTTGGGTTTCACAGTACATGAGGAATATGATAAGGAGTAAGGAGACCTTCCCTTTGCTGATAAATGTATTAAGACCAAATTAAAAAAAACTTATTATCAACAATGTAAAAACTATCTTTAAAGGTGCTCAAATATATATTCTTAGATTTTATTTTTTCTAACTTACCTTTCAAATTGTGTTGATATTCAATTGTCTGTTGTAGCCCTTTTATCATATTATGAAGAGTAGCACATTCTAAAACAAAAAAAAAAAGATAAATTTGAAGATTATTTGCTTTCATTTTGGAATTATTCTCTCAAAATTGAATTAGATAAAGTAAAATAATACTTAATTGACAATGATCAGATCTTAATAAAGCAGCCAGGCATCTCAAAGTAAATTATATACAATGACTTTGTCCTGCCCTTTAAGGCCAATGCAATTCAGGATTTGGAACCCTGGACAGAGGGAGGCCCTCGCTGAGCCTGAGCAAGAGCTGCCCCAGAAGTCAGGCATGCGTGGAACTGTCTGGGGACTCTGGGGAGTGTACCCCTGCAAGTTTTCCATGAATGAACACCCCAAGAACAGAGAGTCGAGGCACATTTGGAGAGCCAGAGCTGGTGAGGTGTCATCTGGGATAAGATAATGCCTTTCCTCCTCCCTGTCCTCTTAGGTTTTTATGCCTGAGTCCCAGGGCAAGGGAGTGGCAATAAAGGGAGTAAAAACCCAGTGTGCTGCTACAGAGCATCAGCGCTTCGGTGCCAGTGACTTGTGTGCACTGGGGGACAAAGCCTCCCTTGCAAGCCTTAGTGCCCAGATACACGCATAAAGCTTCCAGCGTTCTCTTGGACACCAGCAGCAGCAGCTAAACCTCTGATGGGGAGCAACAGTGGGGGAAACTTCTGAAACTCGAACCAGTCCGCTTGGCTGTAAGTTCCAGGGTAGCAGGGACTATTTTGTTTCATTTACCACTTCTCCCTAATACGGGAGTTGTGGTCCATAACAAGCACCCCATAAAAATTCATGGAGTGACTGATTCATAGACAGGCAATGCCAATGTAAGCCAAAGCAAGGAGGGACCAAATAGAGAAACTCTAGTCTTAAAACAGTAACATATATTGTACTACTATTCTAAGGGCTTTGCAAATACTAAATCACTTAACCCTCTTAACCCGATGAGGAGGTTCCTAGTCCTTGCTTCATTTTGCACACGAGAAACGGGCACACTGAAGGGCAGCAAACTGCCCAAGGTCCCACTCGTAACTAGGATGTGGCAGACCCAGAACGTGAACCCTGGCAGCCCAGCCCTGGTCTATGATTTTAACTACTTCACTGGCACCAGGGAGGCCAGCTTAGGAGAACTTCTTCACAGTGATTTGTATAAACTGAGGCTCTGGAAAGGGAGCAAGAACAGAACCAAAGACTCTTTGTGACAGTTACTGGTATCTACTGCATTTTTACTATAAGGTTAGGAACCATAGGTTTCACTACCTTAAGTTTATAACTATACTAGCTAAATGTATAATATTTAATAACTTTGTAAGATAATATTTAAAAAAACATAACTTTAAAGTTGAAAGGCAATTTCATCTCTATGCACTTGGCTTAATAAAATAAATACTGAGCCTTATTCCCTTTCTCCCTGTTTTACAGGCCCATGACCAATATTCAGCGGCATGCACTGGTAGGACACACTAACCAGCGCCATTCTAACTGGGCATCTGTTTTCATGGCTCAATTGTAAATATCACATTTGTATTGAATAAGCTGCCTAGTTATAATAATGGTACCATTTATTGAATGTTTACTCTGCCAGGCATTATACTAAGTGCATTAAAAGCACCACCTCAGCCCTGGCTAGTGTGGATCATTACACTGAGTGCCGGCCTGCGAATCCAAAGATCGCTGGTTCAATTCCCACACAAGGCATATGCCTGGGTTATAGGCCATGTCCTCAGTTGGGGGCATGCAAGAGGCAACCAATCCATGTATCTCTTGCATATGCATGTTTCTCTCCCTTCCTTTCTCCCTCTTTTCCCCTCCTAAAAATAAATATATAAGATCTTAAAAAACAGAACAAAAACAAAAAATACCACCTCAGAAGTTGGTATCATTATCCTGATTTTACAGAAGCAGCAAATCATCCATGGAGACCTGGTTACTTGCCAAACATTCCCCAGTTAGTGTATGGAAGGTAGAGGCACGTTTCTCTCGTTTCAATCTGTGCTCTTACTCTGCTGATCCACTTCTTCCTGGGGGATGGTGAGGCAGCCGATGCCCCATGGCCCCGGGAGTCAGGGGGACTGGCTTAGACTTCCCTCCTTCACTGTCAAGCTATGACAGCCTGGCTACATTGTGCAGCCTATCCGAGCTTATATTCTTCATCTGCGAAATAGAAGTGCAGGTGATACCCATCCTACCTCACGTAGAAGACTGTTCTCATGCATACGACTGTTCTGACAACCAAATGAGAAAATGCACTTTCTAAACTCACTCTCAGACATTTGTGGGGGTCGATGATGATGCGGCTCTCCCACCAGCAGCTGTGAGGGCTGGGGGTGGGGAGGCCCTTGGCCAGAAGGAATGTGTGTTGTTTTGGGAGCAGATGGTGACTCCTTCCTTATCTCCTTTTGGGACTGGCTTCTTGTCCTGTGACTCCTTCCTTATCTCCTTTCGGGAGTGGCTTCTTGTCCTGTGACCGCCTCTGGACCCTTTCACACACTGAAGTCATGGAGTTTAGAGTCACACGAAGGACACGTGCCCCCTTTGTCTGGAGCCCTGAGAGCCAGTGAGCCTCAGCCTGGAGGAGACGCGGTCTCTCTCGCACCGACCCGCCCACACGGTGGTGCGCTGCCCAGTGATGTGAGCAATCCCCGGCACGCCCACGTCTGCTGGGCCTCAGGGTGGTTTTTCCGGAACATCAGGAATGCGTGAGCAGCTCCCCGGCTTGGGGCTCCTGTGTCACAGTATTCAACACAGTTACGGCCGTTGTTATTATTTTTCCCCTTTATGCCCCTTAACAATTTGTATATGTCTCTTTTCTTCCTTTTTCGTGTTGTGTTTTAGTTACTTGTGTTTTCTCCCATTAGACAGTAGACCCGTTCAGGAAAAGATGATGCCTTTTTATTTTGATGTTCCTTGGATCCAACATGGTAACTATTCCATAAATGTTCAATAGTTTTTTTTTAATTTCTTGACTAAATGAAAGCACCAATACCGTGTGGGGAGAATGCAAAACTCCACTCTCAGTGAGAGGTCCTGCACGCCGTCTTCACCTACACTAACAGACCTGGGAGTATTCTGCAGAAGTTAGAAGCTCTGTGGAGTTAGAAGATTCTGCTGTTGGGGTTTTTCACTTCTCCACTCCTCCCACACTCCCTGTATCATTCCCACCACCCTTCCAGACAAAATTCCCACCATGCTCCGTTTTTTTTCTCTCTTGCTCTTTCCCAGGAACAGAATGAGGGATAAATTACATTTGATAACACCCACTTCATGGATGTTACTGTGTTAGCTGCTACAATGAAAAATGTAGGAGGCAGAGGCTCAGTTGTCACTTGCTTTTTGTGTCTTTTAGGGGCATGAAATCAGTAATTCATGGAATATGGTGACTGAGGTTTCCTCAGTAATCAGTCAGCAAATTAAAAACAAGCACCCCGAAATTGAAAGTATACTAAATATTAAAACATGTGCATTTTACAATTTGAACACAAGGTGGCCCTCCCAACACGTTTCTTTTTTAAACAGCAGAAACTGGCTCAGTGAGGAATTTTCCTTATTCATTGTTCTAAACTAAAGAATGTCCCCACTCACTATTTTAGAATAATGGCTTTAAATTTTCTTTGCAAACATTCACCCAATTATCATTTATATTGGACTTTATAATGAAATTTGAACAATACTACAGTCTTGTTCAATTCTTAAAAACTAGAGGCCAGAATATTAAGCTACTTATACTATCTAATTTAGTAAATCAATGACTATTTTGAGCTCACATTTGGGCTCTACCATTAACTAGCGCTTTTCTCATGGACACCTATTTCATAAAGCAGTTGGAAATGTTAAGACAATTATGCATGAAAATAATTTTTACAGTACTTGGTCCTCAATAATAATATTCTTTATCACGTTGAAATGGCAAAGAAATTCTTTTTCTGATGCCAGATGTGCAAAATAAAATATCACAATATTTAAAAAATTTTTTTATTTTATATATATCTCCATAAGAAAACACAACACTATCAAGTGTGTATTACATCCTATGGAGAACTTCAATCTTAGGTCACAGCGTTAAGAGCTCCCGGTTTCGGTCACATAAGCTCTCTTTGAAATGACCCATAAACATCACAATCTTATTCACTATGGTTGAACAAATTCAATCATCTATATAATCTGTTCTTCTTTTCTAAATAAATGAATACACACTGGACTCTGTAAGGTGTCATTTTCACTTGTTCGCTTACTTCCACTGTGTATTATTCAGCAAAAAGGTATTTAGATTTAAAATAATTAGATGTTTAAAAAGTTTTTAAATTATTTTTTCAGATATAACATACACATGCTGCACAAGTATAGTGCAAAGTGGCTCTCTCTCCAGTCCCTGCCCCAAACAAACCAGTGTCCCTTGCTTGTCCCCAAAGCCAGCCCCGCGGAGAAACACCACCTCCTCAGTGACCGGCCCTCCCAGCAGGGGCCCAGCTCCCTCTCAGGCCCAGACCGGGTGCCGGGTGCGGGTGCTGGTGCAGCTGGGGGCGTGGCCACGGGGAGCTGAGTGACGAGTGGCGTGGGGGTCTCAAAGAATAGTGCAGCCCCGGCTGGTGCGGCTCAGTGGATTGAGCACTGAACCTGGGAACCAAAGGGTCACCAGATAGATTCCCAGTCAGGGCACATGCCTGGGTTGTGGGCCAGGTCCCCAGTGGGGAGCGTGCGAGAAGCAACCACACATTGATGGTTCTCTCCCTCACTTTCTCCCTCCCTTTGCCTCTGTCTAAAAATAATAAAATCTTAAAAAAAAAGATAGTGCAGTATATCAGCCTAGCACAGTCCATTTTTAACATTAAAATTTTTGACCCATCTGAAATTTCTTTTGACCCGTCTTGAAATTTCTTTTCGGAGGCAGGAATTCAACTGTATTTTTTCTCCCAGTTTTGAAGGCCTGGACTGATTCTTGGATTTGCCATTTGTTAGCCCAGTGGCCTCAGACAGATTATTTAACTTCTTTTATTTTTCTTCATTACTGAGGTGGAGTAATAATACCAGTCTCATCTGTCTTTCAGGGCTATTTTAAGGATACAATGATAGTCTAGAGAGTGCTATGTGAATTTAAAATATTTCACAAATGTATGGGGCAATATTAGTCATCATTATAGCAAAACGCACTCTCATTAGAATTAGCATTTCTTCAGGTAGCAAGAGAACTAACCTTCTTTAAGTGAGACCTCCTTTGTTTGCATTCCCTTTAATAAACAGTGAGTTTTTCCCAACTGCATATCCAGCATATTGTTCTTTCCAGCGGTTTCTATCATTTTCTGTAGAAGAAACAATGTATATCATTACCCAGTCAAGGCTGTTATTTTGGCTTTCTTACCTAACTACATAAAGACTAATGAAAATACAAACCACTTTATACCTGCAAGTATAATAATTAAGTCTGATGTAACTTGTACCCCCTTCTTTCCAACTGTTTAACCCCTAGTCCTATGGTTAGCAATTCCTTAAGCATGTTTCCAAAATATCTTATGATTAAACAACTATAGGGAAGGATCATACTCTACTCTGTTCTGTACTTTGGATTTGCACTTGGCACCGTTACCTCGGGCATGATGTCACATAAGCACACACAGGTCTATCTCATTCTTTTTAACAGCGGCATTGAGTTTCATTTATAAACATTATGCAATGTATTTAATTAGTTTCCTATTGAGGAAAATTTGTGCTGCTTCCACATTTTGCTCCTGCAGATAATTAATAAAGATTCCTGACTACATCTCCCTCTGGTATCTTTGTGAACAGTACAATAGCTGCTCTGTACCTGTCAGATGCCAGCAGAAACCACCAATTCACGACCAGCCTCGTAGCATCTACACCCACTTCCTTATTGCCACCACTTCTGACTGTATCTCACAGCAACCCCGACATTAGGTTATTTCATCCATGAATATCACCATCAACGTGTACCTCTAGGAGCTAAGACTCAACAATACAATCACAATGCCATTATCACATCAAAAATGAACATATTCTTTATTGAAAATGTTTAAGAATATGATAGATATTTACAAAATAAGCTCCAAAAGCTTTGCACCCATTCCTTTCCCATTAACAGTGCTAAATCTCATTCTCTCTTATTTTGGTAAGAATCACTTGGTTAACAACAACAACAATAAAAAAAAAACCCAAAACAAGCTCACTGTTTGAAAAAGAAAAGCTCATAATGGTACCTCAAAATATCCATCACAATGAAAATCCCTTTATTATGACAATGCTACATTGTGCAGATGAAAAGAAGGAAAAGGGAAGGATGATAAGGAGAGAAAACTGAGGCAGGAATTATTTCCCCTCCTCCTCTGCTTCACAAACCCACTCCCCAGATCTTTAGTTTCTCCGTCCACATTTTCTCAACGGCTATTCCCACTCCTCTCCCAGGCAGAGGAAGGGGAAACCCTTAACACATGCCTGTGGACTTGGTCTACTATGTAACTTGTCCAGAGCTGGGGAGGGAGGACTTCGAATGGGCCTGCTTCTAGGCAAAGGAGAAGGAAAGGGACCAGACAGGATGGGAGAGAGTAAAGAACCTGTCAGAGCTAGTCACAGTGGTAAGACATTGAGGACTGAGTCTGCTTCAGTTCTCACTAAATCATCCCTGAGTCTGTGGACATCTTAGGCATTTAAATATGTGTTTGCCCTTTAACTTTAGCAAAAATACATCAATTATTCATTCCCTTGCCCCAGGAACATTTTGATGCATTAGTATAAATGATTCAAAATCATATTTTGTTAAATACATATTTAAAATCATAAAGGACTTAGCAAAGTTTTCCATGATGTTTACCTGCTCATTTGGGGGCTGTACATTTTTCTTTCTTTCAGCTCCTATACACTTCAACCGTTACCTTTACGTACCTTTTCTATCTGTGCGAAGTCGTGAATGAGTTTGTCAAGGTTCACACTGGTAATCTTTCTCACACATCCACTGCTGCCGTGGTCCATGTCTAAACTAGTGCACAGTAAACAGTGTTAAAAAAACAAACAACAAATGAAATCTAAAGCACTACAAAAGTAGTAGTAACTTGAACACTGATGTTTCTTTACTCCACTCACAAAGCATCGATGTGAGCTGTGTTACACTCACACAATTTCTGTTAAACCCATTAGCAATAGTCAAATTCATTAAGGCTTCTCCATTCCTCTACACCCTCGGTGAGTTTTTGCTAAAGAAATCTAAAATTAGTGAAATGATACATCATATATAATATATGTAATGTATATCGTAATATGATAATATGTAATATTATTACATTACTGATAATGTAATAATATTGTTATTAATATTATTAATAATAATATTAATAGAGAAAATAAATTTCTGCTGTTTAAGCCGCCCAGTGTGTGGCATTTTATTGTAACACCAGAGAGTAGGGGAATATGCTTATTTTTCACATTTTGTTTGGTAACCAATAATAATGTATTGATAATATATTATTACATAATATAATAATATGTAATGTATATCATACTATATATATGATATACATTAGATATATGATATATATCATATATATGACAATTATTTGTCCCCACCATGCAAAAAATTATGCCACTGTTCAACACTCATCTCCTTGCTATCAGCATGGCTTACTTAAAATCTGATGCATTACTAAATCTGATGAATGACATTTAAATATGGGTATTCTCAATATACTGTATTTAAAACATTTGTTTAACTATCATGCCACAAAGATTTTTTTTTTGCTGTATTTCTTGGTACTGTGCTTATTGCTATGGAATGGATTGTGAACCCCTCCAAATTCATACGATGAAGCGCTAAGCCCCTGGTGACCCGCACAGAGGGAAGGTCACGTGAGCACGTGGTGAGAAGGTGGCCTCTGCACCTCAAGGAGGGGGTCCTCACCAGACACCAACCCTGCTGGCACCTTCATTGGGAACTTCTCAGCCTTTGGAACTGTGAGAAAATAAATTTCTGCTGTTTAAGCCGCCCAGTGTGTGGCATTTTATTGTAACGCCAGAGAGTAGGGGAACACACTTATTTTTCACATTTTGTTTGGTAACCAAAAGACATATGGAGATTAATGTGCTCAAACCAATCACTCCATATTTCTCTTCTCTTGTTATTTTGCGTAAGAGTAACCTTTGGGTATAGTCAGTGGACTGTTGAAGTGAAGGAGTGTTTTGGTTTTAGTCCTATGGAACCAATCGTAAGAAAACCAGTAAAGATGGAGAAATTGACTTTTGCAAACCAGCCAGCACTTGTATGTAGAGGCAAGAGAGTGTCTAGACAAATCAAGGTTAATACAGTCTAAGAGTATGAGACACTTGTGTCCAGACTTTTCTGTAGCAAAGAGGAAGGGGAAAATACAAATTTGAAATTTAGCCACTGTAGGCGGAGCCAAGTGGCAAGGGTCTATAGTGAAAGGTAAGTGAAATCCCCAAAGCAATTACTGAAAGTAATTTTACTCCCCTTATAATTTTAAATAAGGTACACCAAAACACAGACATTGCTCGACAATTTGTTACTTCATTAAAAAACCCCATTTCCTTCCTCTTTTTAATATTATATTCCTTGAACAACTATTAGCGGTTTTTAAATCTGAGAGAATTTTAGCTGAATATTTTAAGTGTGTTGAATTACTTTCTTGCGTATCAAATGTACAAGTAAAACTATATATAGAATCCCTTAAATAGTTAAAACTTGACCCTTAAGACAGGAGAAGAATTGGAATAGCATCCCAAGAAAAATACAGTAAAATTCTTCTTGGGGTAACAATTTAAAAATCATCTCTATTTGATATTACTGTTGTTATTTAATAGAACTATATGATAGTCTTAAATAGTTAATGCAAAGGCCTCCTTAACATTTCTTTTCTCTTTTTGGCTCCTAGCATTTTCAATAAAAAAAAGGTTTACCAGGGTTTTGCCTCAGAACGTGGCTCCCGGACAAAATTCATTTCAATCTGAGCTTAGTTTTCCTCGGGTTGCTTTCCCCCCGCGAGGCCCCGGGCGAGCTTCGCTTGCCAAACCGCCCCCCAGCCTCACCGGCAGGGGTTGCCCGCCCTCCTTCGCCCCCAGCCCCGCGCCGGCTCCTCCCTAGGGAGCGGGCGCCCCCTCCGCCTCCCAGCTCCCAGCGCCCCTGCGGCCATGACGTGGGCTCCCGCCGGGGGCCTGGCCGCGTCTCTGCCGAGCAGCACGGGCGGACTGGGGACCTTCGGACTGGGGACCATCGGGGCCCAGCTGCAAGCGCCCCGCAGGCGGCGCCCGCCCGGCTGGCTTCTCCGGCTCCACCCGCTTCCACCCGGACAGGCTCGGCTGCAGCCCCTGTGCCCCCCCCTCCCCCAACCCCCAACCCCGCGCCCGCGGGCGCGCGCTCAGCCCCGAAGTTGCGCTCCCCGCTCCCCCACCTGCACCCCGCGTCCTCAGCGGCCCCGACGCGGACGGAGCGAGCGCCGCAGGCGTGGCCGAGGTGGCGGGGCCTGGGGGTGTGGAGAAGAGGGTATTTTCACGCGCGGGAAAGCGGGAACTGCGAACCCGCCCAACACCAGTCCGGGCTCTGGCGAGGATCGGGCTCCCGGGTCTCCTCCGCGGCCGGTCCGACCCCGATAGGCCTCCCCGCCCCCGGGAAGCAGGGTCCCGCTTCCAAGGGCCCGCCCTGCGCCCGGCCCCAGGTGCGCCCCTGGCCCAGCGTCCCGCCGCCGGCCTTGCCTCCCTGGTCTTCGCTCCTCACCCCGCCCCTACTGCTTCCTAGGTATTCTCATGGCTTCTAGAACACGACTCAAACACCAGTGTCTGCCCGATCAATAGTTATTTCCCTACCCCAAGAATACATCACATTGATTTGAGGTTTGATTAGTGAGTCCGCACCATTGAATAAAGAATAATCCTTCCTTATTCCAGGAACTGATAGGTTTCTACACTACCAGGGACCGTGGTAGTCACGAGTTGGAGATGAACGCGTGAACCCAATGCCGAGGGACAGCCCGCAGTCAGTCCATGGAAACGGTCTTCCCTCTGGAGAGTTTGGTCTTGGTGGCCCAGTGGTTAAGGGTATGAGCTCAGCAGGGGTTCGAGCCCCAACTTTGCCATCCGGGCGACTGTGGGCGAGTTCTCACTTATACCTGCCTCAGCTTCTGTACCTGTGAAACAGACATTAATAATAATGCCTACCTGATAGAACTGTTAAGATGACTATGTGAAATGACACATTTTAAAAGTGTTAAATGCAGTTTCTGGTGTAAATTGTTCAAAAATATGAATTACTATAATTTAAAAACTTTGCTCAAACACAGTTTGAAAGTGTATCCACGGCCAACTTTGCCCTAGCTACTCTTTCTGAGTGGGAGATTTACTTTTATTAATTTTTGTTATGAAATCCAAAGTTTGGTGAGCAGAAACATGTAAACAGTACTAAGATAATCCATCCATTTGATGGGTGGGTTAGCACAGCATGGTGGCAAGAGAACTGGGTCAAAGCGGGAAATCTGGGGTGGAGCCCTCTTTTTGCCACATACCAGTCAGTAAAACTGGAAAGGTTGATTACTCTTCTTTTTCTTCTTAAATTAACAGAGCTAAAATTTTAAGGTTTTAAACTGGCCTTAAGAGAACACACTGCTCATCGAAGTGTTTTGAAAGTGCCATTTTGCCATGTTCTTGACCTCGTTCATTGCACAGAAATTCATGCCAGAGGTATTTTAATTTTTAAAGATCCTTTAAGAGCATGCTCCATCTATCTGTCTGATCTTTTAAGAGCGGAAACTTGAAACTTCCAGCTTGCCAAGTAGGCTTTCCTCCACATTAGTAACAACACATAGGGATATTAAAAAAAAAAAAAAAGGCCTTTTGAATTGCTGGTTCTATCCAATTAGCATATATAAAGTCTTCCAGGTCACTCAGATCATAATAGTTACTGAAACAAATCCATTTTAAGACCCACCTAGAATGCTACCTTCTCCATAAGGCATCGCCTGACTATATCAATCAGCTGTGATCTACCTTTCTTTGCCCTGTGCTTCCGTCACACTTTGGACCACGCTGGCCTCCTGTGATACTTGTTAGGGATGTTTGATTGCTATCTTCTTCTGCTGTATTATGAGCGTCTTAGGGGGAAGAGAAAACTCTAATGCACACACACAGACACATACGTATCCATCTATGTATATACATATTGCTTAGCACAGTCAGAATACATAGAAGTAAACCAACACACCAGACATAAGTCAGGAAAGTTCAGCTTGATTTTTCTAGTTTGAAATGAATCACAAGCTTCTCTTCCAGTTTATGGATGTTAGCATTTTTTTTTTTCAAAGAACCTGGTGAGTTGAAAATATGTCTGTCAATGAGAAACTGTACGAACCTCCCACAATTTCATCTTTGAAAGGGGAATGCTTTTCACAGCTGTAGTCACTGTTTTATTCATCAAATACCATGTGATTGAGAAACAAAGGATTCACTGAATATTTGCTCAGAAACCGCCTGGGAAAACACGAGAGAGAAGTAAGTTACGTTATTATGCCGTACTAACCAAGGGAATATAAGCAAGCAATCTTAGCATCCATTAAAATGTACCTTGATTTGGAAAGTGAAGTATATGCATCTATACAATGGAAAAAATCAGAATCGTTTGATTTACGTATGTAAGCATTTTAAGGTGAACTATACATTGATGTTTTCTGTTGGGAGCTGCCCTGCCTGGTTTCAGAAGCTGTAACCCCCACATGGCTAAGGCTGAGCAAGTGACCTTCGGACCAGAAGCCACTAAGGAGACAAAGCTTATCTCCCTGGCAGGAGCGCTGCTTCTGCTCTTTTTATTTCACCCTGCCTGGCCCCCAGTGCTTGGTCGGTTAGCCAATGACTAACCAATTGGTAAGGTTCCCCAAAGGGGGAGCGCCCTAAGATAGGCACGATCATGGGAGGCCCCAGAGAAGGACTTGGGGTGCTATAGGAAAAGGGGGTGATGGACCCTCGACCCTTGGCTTTGACATAGCCTGTCATGGCCTGAGTCCTCATTCTATCTGCAAGAAGTCTCCCAATCTCTTGGCTGCCTTACTTCCCCTCCCTGACTTAAGCCGGAAATAATGACAGAGGGTGGTGCAGCCCTGTGCTGGAAAGGGCGGGTTCCCCAGGTGATCAGGCTTAAGAAAGAATGTATTAAAAAATGCTGTGAAACCTGCTTTGCTAAGAATGCTCTCAATTAAATGATAAGGCTCCGAGCAGGAAATGAGTTTGTTTCCCAAAGTTTTATAGCCCTTTAGTTAACAGACCCTGACTCAGAACCGGCCCTCTGAGTTCTTTGTATGTTATCTATTGTTTGATCCTTCCTGCCTGACAATGAGTGGTAAGCTTTACCTGTATTCCTGTGCAAATGAACCCAATAAAAGCCCATTGAGGAACAGGCTCTTGGTCCTTCTCTGAGAGATTGGCCACCTTTCCTCCCCAAGCAGATCATGTCTTGGTAGACTTATTCTCATCCGTGGCAGCCGGGGGTGGGGGTGGGGCGCCTACAGGCAGAGCTCCCCCCCCCCACAGTTTTCTAAGTTACACATAACTTCATTCACTAATGTATTCTGAAGTATTTGTTAAGTATTTGCAAGGTACTAGCTACTGAGGGTCTAGACACTAAGGAGAGCAAGACAAATAAGATACTCTCTTCCTTTGGAGTGGGTCTCATAGGGTTGCCTTTTTAAGACCATAGGCACTTACCTGTCCACTTTTTCAAAACACACAGCACTTGCTGGGCACCAACCACTCTGGGATCTGTGAGGACACTAAGGCATAAACAAACAGACATTGTTCCTGACCCCAGAGGACATACAATTTAGAGAGGGAAATAGTTCATAAACATGTAAATAACAGATAAGTAAAAATTGTAGCTTGGTCTACAATTTTTCTTGGTCTACAAGTGCAAAGGAAGAAACACAAATCTATGACACTGATTTAAACAATGAACTGGAGGTACTTTAAATATGGTGGCCATCTCATCCCTGAGCAGGTAAGATGAAAGCGAGACCTGGAAGGTACCTAAAAAATGAGCTGTGGGCAATGGACCGACGCCAGGGTTGCCCCTTTCACTTCCTGCTTGCTCTCCCGACATGACAGCCTTAATTCATCGACCTGATTCCCGTAATTCAGCATCTGCGTCTGAGCCACATTGCTCTGGCTTCACCGGCACCGTCAGGCCCCGGTTCTGCGGCTCCCTGGCTCTCAGGATCACCTGCAGTAATTCGGTAAAAACCACCCTGTGCACCGGGTCTGGAGCCGTGCTGGTTGGACTCCCTCCCATCCTTCCCCAGAAGGAGAGTGGAATTTGGACATGAAAAAAAGTTTTTGGTTGGCTATAGCTCCAAGCCTAGTTGAACACTGGCAAAATATCTTCCAGCTAATTTTAGAGGGGGTTTGATTGAGAGACTTTATGGCTGGGCCTGGATAGTAAAAACAGTTGATGAAGAAAGTCCTACATCAAATCTTTCCTTAGGGAAGGGTAAATGTATCTGGAAGCACCACGCTCCAAACCTTCTGACCAGAACTAGCTACATAACTTGTGGGGCCGTGTACGAAATGAGACCGTTGGGCTTCTGCTAAAAAAATATTGAACATGTCGGGACAGAGCAGCAGAGAATTAACCTGAGTGTGGGTGTTCTACACGCGGGGCTCTGTGTCACTGCACAAGCCGCACACCCGAGAAGCTGGTCCTGTCTCTGACTCCCCCAGGCTCTTCCCACCATTCTTCCACCTTCTGGCATCCCTGTTGTGTGGCTTGGAAATCCAGGAGCTTTAATGGATGTGATGGGAATGCCTGAGCTGCAGAGGTGGAGCTGTGCAGCGCCCCCTGTTGACTGTACCAAGGCATTGCATATCTCCTAGGAGGAACGCAGACATCAGCTGAGACCCTTTCTGTAGTTTGTCACCAGCAGCCACTGTTTGTGAATCAGTGCAAACATGTCTTTAAAAATGAGCCTAGAAAATGCTGTGTCAATGGGCCATTCAGAAGGCTTACAGGTGAATGTGGTTATTCCCAACTTTTCTTTGTTAGGGTCAGGGGGGAGGTTTGGCTGTTTTTGATGGAGTCAGGATGCATGGCAGGCTTAAGATCGCTAAGTCAACCACTTTGTCCTTTCCCACTCAACATTCTATGCCAGAGACCTATGCTTGGGGTAGGGATGGAAAGCGTGACCTCTCAAAGCTAGAATTCCTGCCTTTATATTCTGGTTCTGCCATTTTTTAGCTACGGGACCTTGAGCACACAGTACTTCCCCTCCACACCTTCGTTTGGGATGCTATAGTGGAGATAACAGAGGGCTGAAAAGGGATGACGCGGGTACCACACCAACATGTAGTTTGTTGTCTCTGACCACCGATGGGGCTGTCATGTAAATTCGCCTTTGCTGTTTGTGCGGTCCTTTGGTGGTCGACAACACCCAGACTCCTGCTCCCCGCCACGCCATGGCTCCTCCTGAACCTTTGCAAGAGTTTCTCGGAAGCCCACACAAGCAAGTAATGCTGGCAAGTCACAGGGTATGTGCTTACGCAGTTCCACTCACTGATGCGCCATTGCTCTCCAGAAAGGCTGTAGCAGTTTTTACTCCCAACCTCACTGAGGCAGGGGGACGAAGGCCTGGACCATGCGGAAGGGCCATTCCACACCCATAAGCCTCTGTGGGGTCAGCCAAGGCTTTCCTGGGCCTGCCTTGTCTCTTGACCTCTTGCTCTGCCCCCTCCTGCTTCCTTCTTCTTGCCACAGATGCTGCCCCCAGGGGGCCCTCATGAGTAAATATTCTGCATGCTAAACTGCTTTCTAGAGAACCCAGCTGCAGACTCCATGCTGATTTTCAACCAAATATGAAAACACAAATAATTAAAAACAATTAGATTATGTTAAATTATTGGAATGTTTGATCTCAGTAAATGCCATACGACATGCCAGTGAGAAGGCCACCTAACTTTGTCGCACTATGGAAATGGTTGTTTTTAGGAAAATACATCCTGTTTTTTGTTTCATTCCGCAGTCTTCTGTTTAAAAACACCAGTTACTTCTTCCCTGCAGCTTTACAAAAGGAAGTGAAATACTGAAGGGTAGCAGAATATTCCACCCCAAAGTATGCCTCTTTGGCATAAGGATTATTTTGAGCTGATTATGTTGAGAAACTGTAGACACTAAAAAGCTCTGAGAACAGAGTAGAAGTAAACCTTTTGTAAGTGTCATTTACTTTAGGAAGGGGGCCTGGACCAGGAAGAGAGCTTTATTAAAGATAACTTCACCTGCGAGACCTACCTATTCTGCGGGGCAATCTTTGTTTGTCAAACATTTCATTTTCTCTTTTCATCTTCCCCAAACCTGCCTTCCTCCCCTTTGCAACCCTGGAGCCCTATCCCCTTCCTTAGCCCAGGGTGGTCTATAGTCCTAAATCTTCAGACTGCCTTAAGGGGGGCTCCTAAAAACCTAATTAATTTTTTTCTCTGTTAATCTGTTGGGTGTCAATTTAATTCTTAAATCAGCCACAAAATCTAGAAGAGTAGGAGAGAAAAATTTTCCGCCTTTACAATATTCACAGCCTCAACACCGGTTTTTGACTCCCACAAAGGTACCCTAGTTATGAAAACTAAAATTCACTCTGGTTCATCTACAAGTCAGTCAATTATATTTCCCATGCAGATCTAAAAGGAAATAGTCCATTATGTAGACTCAGTGGGAATGCCAGGCAGAGAATAGTAGCATAATGGAGCTGAGGATATTAAATGTCATCTTGCCGTTGAACCCATTTCAGAACCACTCAGACATAGGCCGTGTCTCACTGGGGTACCAGTAATTCCAGGCAATCAACTCACTTCTTAGGCTACTTTGGTGTTGTTAAAAGTTAAATTGAGGCATATTAAAAATTTTAAGAGTTTATTTGAGGAAAAGTCAATTCCATGGGCAGTGCCAAACCAGACGTGGTTAGGAAGGCGCTACCAACAGGAGCTGTGGAGAGACTTTTATAGAGAAAAGGCGAGAGCAAATCAAGGAAATTGTTGATTGGCTGTAGCGCAATGCCTGGTTGACTGGGATTGGTTGTCTTTAGAGTCTGGATCCATAACCTTGAGCCATTTACAGGCTTGGAGTTTGGGTTTGCTTACAGAGGCCACCCAGTCACATGTCTGAGCAGGACCGTTGATGGCATTTTCATTTTACAAAGATACCCTCTATTATGAATAATTATAGATTTGTGTGCCAGTGCCTTTCCTGCACAATCACAATAGTTGTAGCTGCTGGAAAAATCTTAAATGCTGCAGTACCCTGAGTTTAACCCTTCAAAGCACTGCTCATATGACTGAAGACAACAATTTAAATAAGTTTCCATATACCCAATTTCGAAGAAAATTAAAAGAATAGGAACAACAAAATATGAAACCCTTGACTAAGGGGAACCCCCCACTCCCACAAACTAGAACTCTCAAGTTCCTTTCCTGCATTTTGACCTTTGGAGAAAGATATGATAGGAATATATTTTAATAGAAATCTAAAAATATGTTACATATTACTTTGTAACTCTAAATAATAAACCTGAATTATAGAAAATGCAGGAAGTTAAATCAAATGAAAAATAAGAACATTTAGACACCTATATTCTTACCTGCCAGAGGTAGCTTATTAATATTTTGATTTATAGACCATAAATCTTTCCTTTAACACATACATATATACACAAAAGTTCATGTAGTTTAAGTGAGGACAGAACACAGAACTCTTAGTGAGGAGATGAGAGTTTTAGTTCCAGATATTCTAACCAGTTGTGTGGCCCTAGACAAGTTAAGTCCCTGATAGGAGTGTAATAACTCTTTTAGCTACCTCCTAAGGAAATAGACAATACACTATATGGAAACAGTTGGCTATAATTTGTGAAGAAATACAAGTTAATGTCCCTGTGTAAGGTGTTATCACATTATTTTCATCTTAATATTTGGTTGTCATTAAAATAATTAAACTTTTAGATGACATACTTTTAGACCTATGAAATTCAGTAGCCTTTTAAAGTGAATTAAAATATTGATGTTAGTAACTATAAGAGGCTTATTAATCTATTTGTCATTTATTATAAAAAGAACTTAAGAGGGGCAACCCCACAAAAAAACTGGAATTATCTTCTGGAGATCAGTTGCCTTAGACTACAGGCTTCCTCCACTAGGGAGTGTTCTAGGAACCCATCTGTATCAGTGTACCAGCTGGTGTTGTTGTGAGAGGCTGCGTTTGGCTTCAGTGAATTTTTGGGGGAAGATTCTTTCAAAGCATTTGCCCATTTCATGATGGGTGATTTATGAGCACACCTGCCCACACCACGCTGAGTGTTCAGTTTTTGACCAAAAATATCATGACCCCATGGGCCCCTACTCTCCCTATTCACCCAATCGCTCCAAACAACTTTTTTTTGTTGTTTCCTTGGGTGAAAAAAGTCCTCAAAGGGAAATGCTTTGCTGATGTGGGAGAGGTGAAACCAAAAAAATGGCAGAAGCTGAAAGGCATCCAAATCGAGGAGTTCAAAAACTGTTTTGAGCAATGGAAACACCTTCTCAATAGGTGTATTGCATCCAACGGAGAGTACTTGAAGATGACTGAAGTTTAAACATGTAAGAAGAAATACATAAGCCCTGGCTGGCATAGCTCAGTGGATTGAGCGCGGGCTGCGAACCAAAGTGTCTCAGGTTCGATTCCCAGTCAGGGTACATGCCTGGGTTGCAGGCCATGACCCCCAGCAACTGCACATTGATGCTTCTCTCTCTCTCTCTCTCTATCTCCCTCCTTTCCCTCTCTAAAAATGAATAAATAAAATCTTAAAAAAAAGAAATACATAATTGTTTAATAAATAAATTCCATGTTTGGGGTCCCCCCTCGTATAAAAATACAGGTAAGGTATCATGAAAATATTCTTCCTGTATGTAGTTCAGGCGTTCTTGAGCACAGCAGTGAATTATCTGGTATGAACCGCCGCTTTGGGCGCTCACAGACTCAAACTGCTCACAGACTGTCAAACACAGTTGGCAGCCCGTCTACGCGCCCATCATTCCGAGGGACAGATGAAGCTTGTCATTCTCATCATCTGGTATCACACCTAACTTCTCCAGTACATGTGCTCTTCCAAGGTGAGATGAGAGGTTGAACACTCCAATTCCCTCACAGGTATCCAAACCGTCCAAACATTTAGATTATCTCCTACATGACATGTAGCCACGAATGACCAACTGTTCCTTTGATTTTACTTCTCACTATGTTGATTGTGTCAGAGTTCCAATTCCTTCTGAAACTCTTCTTGCCACACTAAGTAGTGATGCGGAACACCTGGTAGGTGAAGAACTTACTATGGTAAGTTAAACATAAATTAACCTGACTCCTAAATAATTTAACTTCTGGAGAGCCAATCAGGAAAACCCCATTTTATCACATGCTTCAGTCGGCTAAAGCTGGCCAGATGTCAACAGCGGAGCATGCTGGGATTGAGGCTCTTGGCTGTGCCGCCAGGGACAATGGGTGGGCTCTGTTTTCTAGACGGGTGGTCTGCGACCAACAGCCCAAACGTGGCGAGTGGCTGCCTCTTCGTTCCACACTTTGACCCTGGTAATAATCATTTGCTCTTCCAACGTGAATTCCTTCTATAATCTCAGTCAATTCAGAATGTAATGAGCATGAAAGAATCTGGGCATAGGATTCTGTTTGATACCAAAAGCCACGAGGAAAATAAACAATGAAAATCTAGAATGAAAAAAGAAACTGCTTCACTTAGAAAAGAAGATTTTAGTAGTGACAATTTGAGCATCCTTGTTCATGGTGTGTGACTGCAGACCCCTCCTCCCTAACACAGACAAGTGCAAGGATGAACATGAGGACCTGACCCAGACTAGGCACTTTGGACTCTCCCTCCTGCTGTTGGAGATGAATACCCAGACATCACTCCTTATTCTCTTGGAGTAGCTGGGAATGAGGTGATAACGGCTGGGCAACTGTGTGGGGGCGGCCTTTTCCTTGCAATTGCAGTGGGGGTGGGAGGAGAGAGAGAGAGAGAGAGAGAGAGAGAGAGAGAGAGAGAGAGAGAGAGAGAGCATGAGCTGAGGCTGAAATCAACAATGGAATGAAATTTCTTACAGGATTTTGACATCTTTCCAATTTCTCATTTCAATCTTTTACTCCTGTTTTTGGATTTTGTGAGATACCACCATGACTTTATAGACAAATTCTTCCTTCTTTTTTTCCTCAGCCAGGCTTTGCGTTCTGTTACTTGAACTCACGGGTTTTAACTGAAGCAAAGAGCCAGTGAGGTAAGGACCAGTGGGAAGGAAGTAAAGACATATAAAGAGACCAAACGATAAGCTGTGGTTTCCAGAGTCCAAGAAACAGTCCCAGGACTAAAACGAGTGTTAGGAAAAGGCCGTTTCTCCCTTCCATGTTCCGCAGTACTTTGTGTTCTTCTGTAGCTTGGGTGGGCTGAGCAAAGACCTAAATAAGAGATACTGATTTGGAGGGTTTCAGTGGTCTGGAATACGTCAGAACTTCCTACCTCTTCCAAAGTATAAAAATAGTTATTGCACCTTGAATTTTATCACTAAAAATACCCCTTAAGACTTTTTTAAATGTTGGAGACAATGTATATTACATTTGAATATACATGCTCTGAAATGTTTATTCAATACCCCGTGAGACCCCTGGATTTGGGGGCACCCAGGGTAACGAAGGGCACCTCACCGAGTCCAGGCTGTAGGACAAGCACCTCTGCCCACGGGGGGGGGGGGGGGGGTGGCGGGGAGGGGAGTCACGACCCAGTGGATTCAGCAGTACCCGAGGTTTCTGTGGCAGCAGGGATGCGGTCTGCAGTTTGTGAATCGTGTCTGTAAGAGAATCACAGTGCAGACTCCTGTGGTTCCGGAGCAAAACTGTACCTTTTTCTGCTGAGAAGTATTCTTTGAAAACTGTTTCCTGGCCTGATCCTGGCCCCCTGGCAGCATCGTGATGCCTGGCCACGGGGCACCCAGAGACCACGCAGCTCACTCGCCACCCATGAAGTATGGGTGAACGCGCCCATCGTGAAGGTGAAGGGGAAGGGGCGTGCGAGACCCGGGTCCAGCCCTGAATTCACACGTCATCTGCGTGAACGGAGTTCACACTTCTACGGCTTCTCTCTCTACATTGCGTCCCCTCCCTCGATCCACGCGAACGGTCTGGGGGTGGTTCCTTACAGCCGCTTGACTGAAGAGGGAAGAACCCAGGCCTGCTACAAACGGTGTTGCACGCACACTGGCACCAACCACATTTACGGTCACAATCAGGACTGTTCTAGAAAGACGGGAGTGAAGGAAATCCTTCCAGTGGGTGGGAACATGAGTGGTACATTCAGCTACCTTTTTTTTTTTTTAAAAAAAAAAACTCCTACTGAAACCTTCCTCAAATGCTCCGGGCAGATTATTTTCCCCTCGAGCCCTCCTAACGCCCTGAGTGTAGAGCCAGCGTGGACTCGGTGCTGCAGCCGCATGGATGTCTACCTGTCGGACCCTGGGCCGAGGGTGACCTTGAGGGCAGAGCCTCTGTTGCACTTACACCCTCCGCACCTAGAAAATCCTTGGTGCCCAGCAGGAGCTCCGTAACCATTCTTAAAGCCTCTTAGAAGTGTTGGCTCCTAGATGACTCTCTGCGGGTTTGCTTGGACCCAGGACCGTTGGAGGTGTGAGAGGAAGCACCGCGGTGCGGACAGAAGCCTGGCTTTGGAGACGGAGGGGAGCCCGTCTCTGCCTCTCACTCGCACGGTGACCCTTCACTCTGGAGGCACCTCCCGCAGCTCCGTGTCTTCGCCCTTGAACAGCGAGGGAAGACAACACTGACCTTGTACGGTCTCTCCCATTGTCTGGGGAAGGGGCAGGGGAAAACCGACCTTCACGGAAGCGGGGCAAGGTTTTCCTGAAGAAGTGAGGGAGTCACACGTGAGAGTTTTGGAGCAGGATGGGTTATGGGAGAGAAAGGGCGGCAAAGGCAAGGGCAAGGGCGTGGAGGTCTCCGTGAGAAGAGTCCCTGTTAAGCGTTCACTTTTTCCACGTGTGTCCATGAGCTTCTAGAGATACAAATGAAATTTCCCTGATAATGTTGTAATTCTCTCTAGTTAATCATAACCTTAAAAAATGTAAATACAACATATCATTTCACTCGGTATGTATCCAAAATACTACCGCCTCAACATGGAATCAAAATAGAAATTTATTAATGAGACATTTTATGTTATTTTTGTACTAAGTCTTGGAAATCTGGTGTTTGTCTTGTACCCACAAGACACATGTGGCTGGTGGCTACCATACTGAACAGCACATTTTTTGATTACCTGCCCGGGACCCTTATTCCACAAATGGGGAAACTGAGGCCCAGCGATGGGCACTGGCTGGCTCCCAGGAATGTAGGCTGTTGGCTTTATCCCACACCACCCAGCTGCGTAAGTCATCCAAGGTTCCCCACCATCTGCGGAGTGGCCCCCAGCCCAGCTCCCACCCCCAGCCTCCCAGTGCAGGGGCTGGGGGTCAGGCCTCAGGTGGTCTGCACAGCCTTTCATCTCACTGGCTTATTTTACTGGCCTGCGATCATCTTCTGAGAGAGGTCAGCCGGAAGCTCTGGATTCACAGGCATGGAGGGACTCCTCGGGGTCTGCCCCTTCCCTCACATGCCCTGCACGGAGTGGCTGGAACGAGACCGGGAGGCATCACCTTTCTGCACAGCCTGGTTTGGAGGTGTTCGGGTGAATACGAAGAGCAGACAGTATAAATAAGTTCCACCTACCCCGGTTCACTGCATCACTCCTTCAAAGAGGTCTGTGGCCCAGCCCTGCTCAGTGGCCAGCAGCAAACTTGGAGCAAAGGGGAGAGGCACGAGATGAAATCCCCACCGCCATGCAACGACTCAGAGCAGGCATTCGGCCACCGCTGTTCTCCCCAGGTATTCATCTGGATGGTTGTCCCTGAAGGTCTGGGGAGATGACGCTATGTTGTGTGAAGATGAGCAACACTGGAGGCGAGCTGTCTGCCTGGATTACTATGAGCTCACAGATTGGCTGGCTTCTGTTATCATTATTCACGTCGGATGTGGATACTACGGTTGTGTGGAAGCAGAACAGCACCGAGTCAACTGCAGGGGCCCTGGAGCTAGAGTGTTTGTGCCTCGTCCTGCTCCAACATTTGTTACTTTTGTCACTTCGGTCAAGGTCATGATGTGTGCCTCAGCTTCCACTGCAGTAAACTGGGAGTAACAGCATGATAGAGCTTACCTCATTGGATCGATGCAAGGATTAAAATAAGTCCGTGTACACAAAGTCCTTAGAACAAACAGTGTCTGGCACACGATAAGTGCTTAAAATGTTGCCCACTGGATGGAATGATGAGGCCGTGCAGACTCAGCTGTGGGCCGGCGCCATGTGTACAGCCTTCCGCGAGCTGAGTGTGCCGCTGCCCCCCAGCTGTGTGTCCAGGGACAAAACACTGAGAGCTGAAAGTCAGCCACATCGGGAGCACTTACACCATGGAAACCGGCAAATGTTACGAACCTAGACACACCCCCTCCTGGAGGGAGGGTTGTTAAACAGTTGGTAGCAGACCCCTGGTTATGTTTAGCAGGAAAAGAACCTTTTATCCTTAGCAGGGGATTCTTCGCATCCATGGGTATTATATAACAATTCTCCATTTTCTCCACACTGAGAATAGGTTCGGAAGCTTCCTGCCCCCCACCCCCACCCCCCATCAAGTAGTGTTCTAGTTGACATTGTTCTTAGAATCTTAGAATACCAGATGAGTCAGAAGGTCTGTGCTTTTGTCCTGATTTCACCACTTACTAGTTCATTAATGCTGGGAGCATCTCTTAGGTTTTCTGAGCTGTGATTTTCTCTTTTGTAAAACGTTAAAAGAAATGCCTGACTTGCCTTTAACACAGATTTGTTATGTTTTAGGAAGTACGTACGGAAGTGGTTTATAACATCAAAATCCCGTGCAGATCAGTTTTATCGCATGGTGCCATCTAAAGGAAGGCTAACGACAGGGATCTCTGCACTGTGGAGTGTTGACTAGGGCACTGCTGGGAAAGACAACGTGCATACCATTTCCTGACAAATTACTTTATGCTTACGGAAGACGCTGCTGACATCTCAGTGCTCACAGAGCGGTCATGTAGAGTCTTCTTTTTTAATCAATAGGAAATTGCTTTTCTCTATAACCCCACAAAGACTGCTTCCTGGGACCACCATGAAGAAATCTATTATGTTTGAAGTCCTGTCTGCATGACTTGTTATTTTTTTTTAAATTCAGCAGATAGCAATAAGGAATGAATCGGTTCTGTTTGCATGAAACAGATACATATCATTCCGTATGGGCACAGTGAGCACGCCTCAGCAAGCACCCGGTGCACCAACTGAGAGATTCGTTAATTGTTGGTTAAGCCCCGTGTATTAATCCTTCTCCAGCCTTCCAGCTGAAGAGGGGGGCCATTCAGAGAGTCTGTCTCAGCAGAGAAATAGAAGTTCATTGTCACAGAGAAGATGAAGAACTCTCTATGACTTCTAAGTTCCTAGAAAATGCCATTCCATGTATGAAAAAGAGAACTGTGCCTGGGTTGCAGTGAGAAGAATTTGTAGTTCTTTTACTCATGCAACTGCTTTGCCTTTTATTGTGTTATAATTAAAAAAATTTTGCTTACAGCTGACACACAATACTATATTAGTTTCAGGTGTACAACGTAGTGATTAGTTCCATAACTTACGAAGTGATCACCCAGTTGGGTCCAGTCCCCACCTGGCACTGGATGTCGTCATTACAGTACCAGTAACTGCATGCTCTGCTGTGCATTGCATCTCCGTGACCATTCTTCTGCAACTGCTAATTCGTGCATCTTAATCCCGTCACCTTTTTTGCCCAGGCCTCAACACCCCTCCCGCCTGGCAGCCATCAATGTGTTCTCTGTATCTATGAGTTTCTGTTTTTGCTTGTTTTGTTCTTTGCATTCCACGTATAACTGAACTCATGGGGTACTGTCTTTGTCAGACTCATTTCACTTACTATGATACCCTCCAGGTCCATCCGTGTTGTCACAAACGGCAAGCTTTCATTCTGTTTTATGGCTGAGTGATACTCCGCTGCACGTGTGCAGCACCTGTTTTTTCTCCACTGATCCATCAACGGACGCTTGGGCTGCTTCCACAGCGTGGTCAGTGTAACACCGCAATGGCTGTAGGGTGACATATATCTTTTACAACCAGTGTTTTGGGTTTCTTTGATAAATAACCAGAAGTGGAATTGCTGGCTCATAAGGTAGTTCCATTTTTTTATTTTTCTGAGCCACCTCCGCATTGTTCTCGAGAGCGGCTGCACCAGTCTGCATCCCAGCCAGCCGTGCAGAAGGGCTCCCCTTTCTCCACACCCTCCTCCTCCGCACCTGTTGCCTGTGGACTTACGGATGCTAGCCACTCTGACGGGCGTGAGAGGAAATCTCACTGCGGTTTTCATTTGCATTTCTCTGATGATTAGTGATGCTGAGCATCTTTTCATAGGTCTATTGGCCATTTATATGTCATCTTTGGAGAAGTGCCTATTCAGGCTCTCTGCCTAATTTTTAATCAAATTGATTATCTGGTGCTAAGGTGTATCAGTTCCTTACAGGTGTTGCTTGTTAACCCTTCATTGGGTGTGTCCCGCTGGCCAATCGGTCCTCCCACTCAGCAGTTCGTCTTTTTGTTGTGTTAATATTAGCCTTTGCTGTGCAGGAACTGTTCAGTTCAATATAGTCTCATGGGTTCATTTTTTCTTTTGTTTCCCTTCGCCTTTTATTGCTGAGGAAGTTTTACTGAGAAGGCAAGTTTAATGCTCTCATGTAAAGATGCTTTGCTCACACTCATACTCATCTGAGATGTACTTTAACTGTATTTTCTGCCAGGCCTGCTAGTAAGTCTGAATGGAGCAGCTTTTCCCAGTGTTAATAGATATAATAATGGCTACTCCTTTCTCCTATTTTTCATAGTGAAATAAATGGGGGAATAATATTAGATTTAAACAGATTTAAATATTAGATTTATTTTGTTTTTAGCTTTTAGTTTTTTTTTTTAAACTGTAGAAGCTTTGAAGTGTCCACATGCCCTCTGGCTCTCCCAGAGCGAAGTGCAGTGGAAATGTTTTCCAAATGCATTCAACCACGGAATCCCTCATTGAAGGACTGGTCAGGGAACAGGTGTGCCCTGGGACGTGCGTTAGCGGACCCATCCTAGGCGCCGTTGGGTGCGCTAACAGCCGGAGTGTGAATCATTGAAAGTGGTTCAGGGAACAGAGTGATTCCTTAAGGCTCCCGGGAATCGGGGTGGGGGGCTTCATGGAGACAGCGGCGCCGGGCCGTGGAGGAGGAGGCGAGTTCCAGCAGGCTGCATTGGTAAGTGGGCGCTTTTTGGGCAGGGGATGTGAGCACGGACAGAGATGGGCGGGGGCACACTCTGTCCAAGGAGTGGCAAATGTCTCTCGCTACATCTGCAAGGGGATCTTCTTGGGTTCCAGTAAACATCCCCCAGACGGCCGCAGACCACAGAGCACAGCTGGCCCCAGTCTGCTCGGGAGAATGTAGGACAGGAAGGACAGAGGACAGGGCAGCACCAGGCTTTCTGCTTTAGAGTTGTAGTCATGGCAACAGTCCGGGCAGGTTGTTTATACAGCTGTCCCGTGTTTTCTCTCCTTTCCTCCCCTGCTGACAGCTTCCATGAAAAGGAATGAGTCTCCTGTCGGGTAGGTGAAGGAGTCCCGTTTACCCTTCCTGCTCCCCGCCCCCCACCGCCTTAGAAGCTCTGTGCCCCATTGGAGCCAATGGCTCTTGTTACACCCCACAGACACTGCTTCCAGTGTCCCCATAGGGGACATGCTCAGTTGTCAGTTGTCAGGGGACAAGAGCCACCACACTGAAGTCACAAATACGGTTTCTCTCCAGGTATTCAGTGTTTCTCCCCATCCAGATGTGATTCATCAAAGGTCATTTTAAACATGAGCATTTTTGCCTGTGTAACACAGTTGACACAACGCTCTTACTAGATGCCCAAGGGAGCGGAGCTTGAATGTTACCCAAGGTCAAATTCCTTTCCAGAAGTTGTGCCCTTGACACTCAGCTCTCAGCTATTAAGCCTGCAAAGACAATTGGGCAAGTTATGTGGGGTCTTGAGTTCCACACTGAGGAGCCGGGATTTAAGCAACATTTAGTTTCCCCCTATTTCTTACCCTAAGCAGGGAACATGGAAAGACGCTTTGTATTTTGGTGTAAAACTAGGTACGTTGGTAAATATTGCAGCATATAAATAGGCTTCAGTGTTAGTCTATCTTAGGAGCCCTGAGAAGCTGGAACGCAGGAACACACGCGTAACCATCTTCGATGGGACGTTAATCCCCCGAAGCAGAAAGGAGTGTGCTTGTTCAGCCCTCTCCCTTCGCTCGTGAACCCCTGAAGTGCTCACATGCGTTTACACGATACACTTACGATGTCATAAGGCTGGGTTAGCTCATGTAGGAAACAAATACCTGACCTTAAATGGTGACCCTAGTTTGGTGGACGTTGAAGCAGTATCTGCTCCGAAACCACAGTGAAAGAAGAGACACAATTCTCCAAACTGTACTTCCACATAAGAAAGAAGGCCACTGAGGCTTCACGCATGGTTCTTGCAGGCAATGGCGGCTCCCAAGGCAGAAGGCAGCAGATGGAGAATTTTTGTTTTTTTTTCTGTAGTGAAGGTAACCCTCTGGTATTATGAAAAGTTGTTGCCGTTTGCATCCAACTTGCTAAAGCAAACACTAATTGCTCAGGGGCCTTCTCAGGGCCCTGGCAGACCCTCACTGCCCAGGAGGCAGGGAGTTGGTGAGGCCTGCCTGGTGCCTCCTGGGGGGGACCTAGGCCGCCCTGCTTCCCTGCGCTCTCAGGCTCCTGCACTACCCACCTCCCCGCCTCCTCCCAGGCCCGACTTCCAATCTGCTTCCCATGGTGACAAGCAGCTAATATGTGCCTGGTAGGCTCGATCCCTCCCCCGAGCGACATGCTCAAGCTAGAAATGTAGCTTAAAGACTCGAGTTTCCCCTCCCCCTCCACACATACCCCACACCCCTACACACGCTGTGCAAACTCGAATGCATCCAAAACAGGACTCAGAGAGCCCCAGAGGGTGCGGTCCAGGCAGGCCAGCAGGGCATCTGTGGGTCGGGCTCCTGCTTCTGCACAGAAAGATCAGGAGACGTGTCCACTGCGTCCCCATATTCCAGCACAGAACAAAAATCTCCCCACTCCTGTCCACGTGTTTAAGCCAGCCACACCAAGGTCCCCTTCCAACACGAAGGACTCGGTGTGCCGTCGGGGGCAGGATGCTTTCTTGGCACGTGCATGTTTGACAAGAGACACAGACCACCGCAAATCCAAGAAAATAAATTTATTAAACTTTAAAGGAAAAAAAATCCACAGACATAAAGAAAGTTAAATATATAAACTGCAGGACACAACTAGTCATACTAGTGAATAATGGCTTGTGTGGCCAGCAAAGTACCAAAATGACATTCTGAGACTGGTTGAGGTATTTAGCTATTTTTGGCGAGAGAAACGTTGTCAGCCTAGTGTGAAACAGTAAGATAGTTGTCCCAAACACACAGTTTTCAGTTGAATTAGGTTCTACAGCGATGGGATTTTTATATGAAACTAAATTATGTAGCTCGGAGAGAAAAACCATAGCAGCAAAGTAGCGGGAAGTCTACGGAACATCTATTATTACAAAGGAACACGCTGCACTTTCAACACCCCAATTCGAGCTTTTCCCGGTCCTTGCGAGAAAGAGGGAACTTAAAATTACCAACCATGAGGCTTACTTCCTAAAAAGGCCTACGCTAAATGGCAAATACTACTCAACTTAAAGCTAACTTGAAAGTTTTATTCACCTTAAAAAAAATACTTAATGTGAGAAGCCTTCTTCACTGAGATAAGATTCTTCTCCTTTTGATAAAAACTCTTGGGGAGCTGTCCCAATGCACCGAAGCTCGATGTTTAGATTATTAAGGGATCGAGCAACAATTCATAAATGGCTCAGGCCCCTTGGTTTTCTTCTGAGTACCTGCTTTGAGGCCAGTGCACCCGAGGGGGAAAAGAAAAATGATGTAATATCTTCTTTCGTTATTTGAAATAAATCCTATACAAGGCTGGGTGCGGAAGGGAGTTTTCTGCTGTTGGTTTGAGTCAACTTGGAGCTATCTGGGGGGGGGGTTAGAATCTCGTCTCTCCTGTGTCTCATCACCGTACATCCTGAGAACGCGTCTGGCCCTACGCCGTGACACAAAACCCGTTTCTCGCACTCTTCACTCCATCGTCATCTGCTCAGTTTCATTAGGACCTGCTTCGACTTACACAGTGCTTCCTGAACCTCGCTCCCTCCCTAGGTAACGCCACCGGGAGAACGCCCGCCCGGCTGCCTCTGCCCGGACCCTGCGGCGGGGGCTCTGGGTGCGCACTGAGCACCGCCCCCTGCGCCCCCTGCGCCGCGGCTCTCCTGCAGCATCCTCACCGACGTGAACCGAGAAGCGGCTGTGACTGCCGCTTCTCTTAGGACGTGGTGCTCTGGCCCGCACCTTGAACTTGGGGGAAACAAAGGGTTCTGCCGTGTGTTTCCTTTCTGGTTCATGATACGTGGGTCTGTGCAAACATTTTGAAAGCTTCCTAAATGAACAAAGGCTGGTTTAAAAAATTCAGCTAAGACGAGCCTGTTCTGATCGTTTGGGTGACTACAATCATTTTAGAAGTGTTTAAGGAGTTCGGGGGGAGGGGTATAAAAAGGGCTTTGTAAAAAACTAACTTGTCTATTTGTTTTCTTGAGGTGCGCTGACCGGAGCCCTCCGCCCGCGGCAGACGGCTGCTCATACGTTCTCCACACGGGTCCACACGCCCTTCGGCACACAGTGGGTTGTGTGATATAAAACAGCCATGCTTGAAGTGTGAATATTAAAAATATCTTCATCAGTTTTATGCCAAAATAAATTTTACATATCCAAACTATTTTTTTGTCTTCATACGTATATTCTCAGCTCCCGATCACATAAAAAAAAAAATTAGCCTGTGCTATATTGTGCATTCGATTTTCCCGAAATGCAAAAGCCACCTGATTGTTCGCTTTTTCAAAAAGCATGATTTACTCTACATTAAAAACACAGCCATTGAATGCATAGCATCACAAAATGAACACCCACGATAACGAGACGATCACTGCCACTAAACAATCTTTGAGACAATTCTTTAAAATATTTACAATTCACAACAGGAATATCTATCTGATTAAGTGTTCTCATTATTATTTTTTAACATCGTGTTTCAACATTTCAGGAAAAGGCATTTAGAATCCAGACTCACCCCCGCCCTCCCCCATCCCCCAAAGGGTTAAACATTGTTTTGGTTTAAGCATTCAGGCCCCAGCCCCACTCCTTTTGCCATTAAATATGTAGCTCACGGGGAACCCAAGAAAGGCTACGGCATGATTTTGTTCAGTTGGTCTGTGCTCACATAGCCGCAGGAGGAGAGGAACTCTTTGTCGGGCAAGGGCAAGGCCATGGCGTTGAGCAGGAGGCCCCGCGGAGACTGGACTATGTGAATGGAGGTATAGTCTGGGACGGGCGTCTCAGAGCTGGGGGCCGGCTCGGAGGCCCCAGACCTGCCAGCAGTAGTGGTAAGGCTTTCCGTGGTGATGTAAATGTCTTCCTGGTTAAAGCTGGGCTCCGCGCGCACACCCACCTCCACGGGCGGGGCGGCCGCCACGCACTTCTTGGCATCTGCCTCGCAGAAGTAGGCGTTGTCCGTGATGAAGTTGGCTTGGCAGAACGAGACCGCTTCCGGCTGCGTGTCGCACTGGGGTATCCCTGCCTTATTCTTTTGGCCCGGGGAGAGGACCACACTCCCTGCTGGTGTGACGTCGCTGACCTGGGCGTAGAAGTCAATGTTGGCCTGTGAGCTCGGGTTGCTCAGCTGAGCGTGGGCAGCTGGGTGAGTCGACTCGGTGTCGCCGACAAGAAGTGGTCTGAGCTTGTTTTCCTCGGCCGGGGTGACACTGGGCTCCTGAGTAGCAGGGGGAGCGTCGCTGGAAGGTGGGTTGTTTTGATTCTTCAGGTCAAGGCACAAGAGATCTGCTTCCCCTTTTAACCTCTGCGGCTTCGCAACCTCAGAGGGACCATCAGCCATGTCACCAGCATCAAAGTCGGCCTCCAGGATGTCAGGGTCGTAACAGCTGGTACGTCCAGAGTCGTCATCCTTCGCCCCAAGGATGTGAAGGGACTTCCGACGGTCGTCGCTCAGAAGTCTGTCTGTGTCCGACCCTTCCGTCTTTTCGTCAAGGTCATCGATATCCAGCTCAATGAACTCAACCCAAGAGTCGTCATTGTAGAATGCGGGTTTATAGTTGTCATGAACGGCTAGGATTGTGTTCACCTCTTCTAGTTTTCCGTCCTAGAACGCAGAACGAGAAATTAGGATCTATGCAAAGAAACTCATAATGGTTAAAGGATTTCATTATGGTTACAATAAAGACAACAGTAACATAATCACGTAATAAAAATACATAATAGTGAAGAAGTTTTAAAGACATAAGACATCATTGTAAGAGATGCAGTATTTGAAAAGTTTTTTCCCCAGAAGGGGTACAAAAAATGGAATGCGTTGCATAGAGCTTGCAAAAGCTCTCAATGCAAGACAATGTTCTTCAGGCATCATTTGATTAATGTTATCTACAGCTTAGATAATTTGTTAGCTAATTACCTTGAAGAGACCTGGATCAATTCCTTTAATCTTTGGAACAGGAACCGGAGGCAGAATCAGCATCTTAATCCTTGAAGACAATTAAAAGTTTGGTTGGATATATCTTAAAAATTGCGCATTCTCTTATTTCAAAAGACAGACATAAAATATTGGCAGTACTATTACTTATTTCAAATATTTTGGTATCTTAGGAGTGGAATATGAGAAAGAGAAGGAAAATATTAAGCAGTAAATGATAAGGAAAAAACTCTAGAAGAAAAAAGAGCAAAACAACAACAACAAAAAGCTGAAGTCAATTTAAATAAAATGTGGCATTCCTATAAAATTTTTTTTCTTCATTTTTTTAAATTGAAAGCATTAGTATCTGGGAGTGAGAAATTTGATTCCATGTAAGGCCAACTTCCATTTCAGTTATGAGAAAGGTAATTTGAATGTATAGCTCACCAGAACTTTACTGAGAAAAGGAAGGGAGGGAGGGAGAAGGGAAGAGGGGAAGGGGGGAAGGGAGGAAGGGAGGGAGGGAGGGAGGGGGAAGGGAGGGGGGAAGGGAGGGAGGGAGGAAGGCAGACCAATTCACATGGAGCCAAATTAGGGTGGACTGGGTAAGTCTGCACCACACAGCTCCCATTAATTATAAAATTATACAAGATGATCTCATTAACTACACTGTTGCTGCAGGGTTCATTTCAGTTGGAAAGACTACATTCGAACTATTTCTAATCAGTGTATACACAATTCTATGATGCACTTAAATTTTCTGTGCAAAAATTCCCTATTTTACAAATACTTTGTAGATAAGTTTTTAGTTCAAAATCAAAACAGCATCAAATAACAAAACATGGATCTGCAGGCTGAGTCTGGCTTTCTGTCTGCCCTTCTGTTTCATGCTAACGATGTTATTTCTTTCCTGATTCATACCAGCTCCCAGGCTGGGCGTGAGCCATATGGTGGGAACAACAGAGCACAGAATAAAGATCATCTTGGCATGAAAGTATGTTTGTGACTTTGTATTACTTTATTTAAATTTAAATTACGTTACAAGTTTTGCTAGAGTTGACTCAATGATCTGGGTTAAAAAAAGAAAGTGAAGTGCTTGGTGCGTGGACTCACAGAACCTCAAGCAAAGGCTGGGCGACCTGGAGCCTTTTGTAGCTCTGAGGCTCTGGGAAGCTGGACGGAGCGCCTCCTTCTCATGACCATTGAACCACATTCTTAGAACCACATACTCCTTCCACACCTGCTGACGAGTAAGTTCTGCCATCTCCTACTTTCACTAACATGTGAAAATTCAGACAAGATAAGCATTTTTTATGGTCAAATGAAAGAAAGAAATTCCTTTCTACAAAGAACTAACTCTAGCCTTACGCTAGCATGGGAAATCTGGAAGTACCAAAAAGATGTCTAAAAATTCTACAGTTTGGTGATTTTGAACAAGCTTTATAGCGGAGACCTTCATTATTCATTGAAAACACCCTTTAGACAGAGATTAATATGTTTTCTTTGAAATCCTATTTTTTGAGAGTATTATTTTTCCTTTGAAATATTATTAGTTAATGTATTTAAACTACATACCAAATTTACTTAGGTTTCACAGTGACTCAAAATAGACAGCTAATGTTAAGCGTAAATTACTTTGGGGGTGGAGATGGGAGGGAGGTGGGAGGGCTGGGGGGTAGGCTGGGATGGGAATAAAAGGCAGAAGACTGCACTTGAACAACAATTTAAAAAAAAGAGTAAATTACTTTATATACATTGTAATTTTATCAGGTGCAGTTACATATAAATCAGTCCTTCAACTGTACCGATCAATGAATTCAAATTAATCACCATTATAATATGGCTCCTTTGTTGTTGGTATTAAATACATAAATTGCTTAAAGTTCTACAAGTTCGTTGATTTCTCAACTCACTGTTCCCCAAACACATAACAATTGTGTTTGTAAGACAGAGCTGTTGCTTGAAAGCCAGGGACACACTGAAATGCTGCGGAGTGAATTTTGCTTTCCCCTTGGGTGACACTTCAGAACCGGGGATGCCACCGCCGACAACCACCATCTCCGCGTTCCCCTGGAGGCTTTCGGCACGCTCGCCACTCTGGAGCTCCAGCTTTGTGAGAATCCTGCTGTCTACTATAAGTCCGTTTTGATGTTGCCAAATGCTATACAATATCAAAAAACAAATTACAAAGCTTTTGTAGTAAATTTGCAGAGACGCTATTTTGATTTGTAGAGGCCTCTTGGCTTTAGCCGAAGAACCTGTCTTCTGTCCCAGGCAGGGTGACAACCGTCTGGGACCCAAGGGTTCCCAGGGCACAGGGTTTATGGTGCTAAACTCAGGGAAGTCCCAGGCACGCCACTGGGAGTGTTGGGGACCCTATTTCTAGGTGCAGGGACAAGACGGACTCATAGAACTTTAGAAATATTCTAAATATAAGAAAACTGGTGGGGACTTCTGGCAAGATGGAGGCAGAGGTGGATGTACTGTACCTCCTCGCACAACCAAGATTAGAACAACAATAATTTAGAGCCAGAATAACACCCAGAACTGACAGAGGATTTGTCTGAATGGAAGTCGGACAGCCAAGAAGTTGAAGTAGACCCGTACATCCAGGCTGGTAGGAGAAGACAAGCCGGGCGGGCGCGGGGTTGGTGCGGGTAGGCGGCGCGCGGAGGTCGGGGAAAATTTGGCACGAAATCGGCGCAACAGTCATCTGGGGCACAAGATCGCAGAGGTGATCCCTGAGTACGCAAGCTGCAACTGGGGGACCCAGTAAGGCAGCGATTGTGGACCAGGGCAGAGCTCGCAGCCCAGGATCCCAGAGAAGGGACTGAGATCCCAGGAGAACAGAACTACCACCATTATTTCCTTCCGTCCCACTCCCGCCCCCGCCCCCACCCCCACATATAATGTCACAATCTAGCGACTGGGGCGCCCAGCCCAGGTGAACACCTAAGGCTCCGCCCCCCACTGTAACAAGAGCGACCAGACCGAAAAAAAAAGAAAAAAAAAAGGAGAGACAGGGAAAGATATGTTTCCAACAGAACAGATCAGTCCCCCAGGACTCATCGTTTTGAACGACCAAGAAATAGCCAATCTATCAGATGCACAGTTCAAAACACTGGTGATCAGGAAGCTCACAGAATTGGTTGATTTTGGGTGCAAATTAGATGAAAAGATGCAGGTTACCATAAAAGAGATGCAGGAAGATATACGGAGGAGAGCCAATAGTGAAAGGAAGGAATCTGAGTCTCAAAACAATACAGTGGACCAGAAGGAAGATAGAATCAACCAAGCAGGAAAGCATGATGAAATAAGAATTTTAAAAAATGAGGAAAAGCTTAAGAGCATCCAGGACACCTTTAAACATTCCAACATCCGAATTATAGGGGTACCAGAAGGGGAAGGGGAAAAGCAACAAATTGAGCACGTATTTGAACAAATAATAAAGCAGAACTTCCCCAATCTGGCAAAGGGAACAGTTTTCCAAGAAATCCAAGAAGCTCAGAGAGCCCCAAAGAAGTTGGACCCAAGAAGAAACACACCAAGGCACATCATCATTACATTAGCCAAGGTAAAAATGAAGGAGAGAATCCTAGAAGCAGCAAGAGATAAGGGGACAGTAACCTACAAAGGAGTTCCCATCAGATTGTCAGCTGATTTCTCCAAAGAGACCTTATAGGCAAGAAGGGGCTGGAAAGAAATATTCCAAGTCATGAAAGACAAGGACCTACATCCCAGATTGCTCTATCCAGCAAAGCTCTCATTTAGAATGGAAGGGCAGATAAAGTGCTTTTCAGATGAGGTCAAGTTAAAGGAGTTCATCATCACCAAGCCCTTATTTTATGAAATGCTAAAGGGACTTATCTAAGAAAAGAAGATAAAGAAAAGGCACGTATAGTAAAAGGACAGCAAACTCACAATTATTAACAACCACACCTAAAGCAAAACCAAAAGAAACTAAGTAAACAACTAGAACAGGAACAGAACCACAGAAATGGAGGGTACATGGAGGGTTAGCAACAGGGGGGTGGGAGGAGGAGAGAGGGGGAAAAGGTATAGAGAATAAGTAGCATAGAATGTAGGTTGAAAATAGATAGGGGGAGGGCAAGAGTAGTACGGGAAATGTAGAAGCTAAAGAACTCATAAGTATGACACATGGACATGAACTAAAGGGGGGGCATGTGGGTGGGAGAGGGGGTACAGGGTGGAGAGGAGAGAAAGGGGGAAATGGGACAACTGTAATAGCATAATCAATAAAATATATTTTTAAAAAAACCCAGAAAACTGGCAACCAGCACCAATAATTGACCTCTATTTTATCCTAAAGTCTCTTGCAGTCTGTCTGTACTGAGTTTCTTTCAGGAAGAGAAAGAGCAATGCAGATCTTACAACTCAAGGGGAATTGAATGGCTCCATCATCGCACATAATACCCATGAGAACACAGAGCTCCAAATGGGTTAAGGGACTCAAACAAGATCAAATAGAGGGGCAGAATAATACCCGGAATCTTAGTTCTGAACTCCAAGAGAATATAGAAAGGAATCTCTTCAAACTTAGAGAGAATTTCAGCTGTGTTGACAAGTGCAATTGAAATAGCAAATGGTAAGTATCCAAATAATTTAACACAACCTGAAATTACTTGACATTGCCATCGTAGGAAATCTAGAAAGGCTTTATTAGGTTGATTTATCTGGGTAGCTTTGGTTTGCCAGTTCCATTGGTCTGTGCAGAGGCCAGTGTCACACCGCCAAAGTCGCAGGGCTGCCGAGGGTCCCAGGTCAACGTGTCACCTTGGTCAGGACGTTGAGGAGGCGAGGAGGGAGCTCTGGGAAAAGAGGCTGGCTACGGAGGCACAGCATCAGCTGTGCAGTCCGAGCCCCTAGCTCTTCACGCCCTAGGCAGCTTCTCAGCCGGAAGGAAAACTTCTGAATTCTCTTGGATGGACACAGCAAGGCGGTAAATGTATAACTGGAGGTAACGTTTTCCTGGGTTAATTAAGATTTTCACTCATGATTCGCAGAAGACAACACCAGATAACAAACGAAAGCATACATGGAAATCTAAGCAACTGGCAAAACCATTACGGTAGATGATCTCACACTTACCTTTGCTGTTTAGAAAACAGGAATAAAACTAGTATCACTGCTAGCCCGAACAATCCAAAGAAGATGAGAAGGAACCATGGGAACTGGAAATCTGAAACACACGAGGCAATCTGTCACTCACAGGGTTATGGAGAGTTGACGTTTACCTTTCCTATTGTCTCATTTGTATTCATCCGCGGAAGTCAGTGATTTCACTGGATAACCACCGAACAGAAGGCAATGATCGAGAAGTATTTTCTGTGCCGAGAACACTTTTTTTCAAATCCTTTTACATTCGAAAAAAATCAAAATAAAGCTTAAGCACAATCCACGGTTTTAAGGAAAAAAAATCTGCTTCGAGCATCCTTCAGGGACCCGAGGATGGCACGAAAGACTCCAGCTCTGGAGCCAAGTGCTGCTGGCCAGCACACCTCTTTACCTGGGCAACGTCTCCTTGGCTCCTTCTGTACAAAGGCGTGCTGATGTTTCTTTATCCTCCGGACGGAGGAGCTACCGAAAAGGTACGGGCACACGACTGGGACGTTTTAGACGGGCAGAGCAATCCTTTTACAGCTTCAAAAACCTCCCGGGACAGGAGACCACAGAGGGGCCTTCGTCCCGCAGACCTGAATCAACTCTGCAGCAAACCTGGGGGGACCTGTTTGTAAAACTTCTATCTTAGTCCTTAAAAACGAGCACCTTGCAGCTGGTTCCCGGTATTCTTACCGCACGGGCAGAGATGAACCGTGTTTTAATTGAAAAGTACGGGTGAAATTTACCTTAGTGCCGCTTTATTAAAAGTAGGCTTTTATACTGTAATATTCTTATTTTAATTTTCTGGTTCAGGTATTAAAATCCCCAGGGGAGATATTATGGACATTAGAAAGGATCAGTGGGGGAGAAGAGAACATCATTTGTATCTTGTGGCATTTATAGTTTTATACCGATGACATATCCAGGGACATAATAGAAAGCAGGTGCTTCTTTTTCTTCTTTTTTTTTTTTCAACATGGAAAGAAAAGTCCGTTAAAAAAAACTGTGGTAAGTGAATTAAATGCTGTCACAACCAGATTAAAGGGTATGTGGCAAGTGTATTTTTTTAAACCAGAATTTCATTGTATCACACTGTTGGCAATAACAAGCCTGTTAGGTAGAGCTTAAAAAACTGCGTTGCAGGCATTTCGGCTCAAGTGTTATTTCGTACCATGAATTCTACCTGTGCCTCAGCGCAGAAATATACAGTGCATTTCTCGGTAGCTTGGGCCTGTTCCGCTAACAAACCTCAGCTCCTCACACGGCCTTGCAACCTCCTGTCTTGCGCGGAGATGAGCTACAGCCAGGGCTCACGTGGGAGTGATAATATTTTATACCCTTAATATGCGTTGTTAAGCAGCCTTCTTTATTGCTGTATTTGAGCACTTTAATTCTTTTATTATGCATTCCCAGGTTTCATTTCTTTAAACTTTAATTATCTTTGTACTTCTCTGACACAGGAACTTCCAATATCCCATGCCATTCTTGAGCATAACTGGCCTACTCCCTTTGCCAGGTAAAAGCCACGCCTGAACTTCCTAAACCCCACCAGCACCTGCCTCTGACTACCTGTGCTGACTCAATACCCCGCTTTCTCCTGGAAGCCACAGAGTACATCCATCCTTAGAGATACAGAGTCTTTTCATCGTGTATCTGAAAAACACTTTATGCCGATTATAAATGCAAACAAGTCGTTGTGGACCATTTTAGAACGACAGAAACATGTCAAGAAAGGATCACCTGAAACTCGGATATCTAGAGGTAACCCCTCTGTAACTTGCACTTCCCCCCAGGACTCTTCTTGAATTAAATAGTTCAAACCCTAAGTCATCCTCCTGCTTTTCAGTGGATAAAGCCTGTTACAGAGAGCGAGCTCGGGGTCCCTGACCCCAACCTGGGATGCTGGGATACCCCAATCTGGCTACCGCGCGCACAGTGCAGGGACTGGGTCACCGCACATTGAGAAAAGCCGCGTCGGCCGCCGTGGCGACCTTTCATTCTTACCTTCCTCACACGGCAGTGGGCCGGTCTGGGGCAGTGTGACGCAGAGCACCTCGCTGAACTCGCCGTACTTGTCGGAGTTCCGCTGCCGGGACCGCACGCGCACTTCGTACTCTTTGTCCAGGCGCAGCGAGTACACTGGGACGGAGGTCGACGCCACGGGGTCCATCTTTCAAGACAGAACAGAGCAAGTTACTGGTTAGAGAGTCGGCACTCAAGGCCACAGACTCCAGAAGGTGTGCTTGCCTCTGTTCTCGAAAGGAATTGTGCAAAGTAGGTAAGGTTTGCAAATGCACTGGAGGGGGCGCTATTTTGGGAAAGATCAAGGCAAATACGTTAAATGAACAATAGGACTCAAACTTATTTTGGTACAAACCAGAGACTTGATAGACTTTTACAGGAAATGCAGCTATACCTTTAAGTTAGGATGTCAAAATTCTAAGATCAAAGCTTAATAAATTATTATGGAAAAATAACAGAACTATAAAGAAAATATCGCTTACTCTTAGAGATAGTACAATTTTGTATGGAGACACAAAAACAGAAAAAACAAACGTATTTCACATCAAAACAAATTCTAGTCATTCTTTGGAAATTCTGGGTGGTCATACAGACGACCAGAGAATTGGGAAGGGCCCTAGGAAAATCCACAGTTGTCTTAACCGGACTTTGAAATAACTCTGTTAGAAGCATCTACATACATAATCTGCTTGTTCTAGAAGACTCAAAGGCCACCTCAAAACTGTTTGCTATTCAAAATCTGCAAAAAAATGTCGCAGGAGTCCCTGTACTCCCACAACCCTTACGGCCAGGATATTCTTTTACCTTCCGGGGGAAGGGCAGGTGAGGCTATGAGACTTTGAAAACGTTTGCTATCCAAGAAGGGGACCCAATTAATGAGGGGTTTT